>NW_007578712.1:63757-78564 GCF_000690725.1 Stegastes partitus
GAATTGGAAACCGGTTCTGGAAAAAGGGATAATGATACAGAATGTCCCATCCAGCAAGTTTCCAGGATTAGCTCTTTAGGTTTGTCTGTCTGAATCCATGTTTTTAAGACTGACAGTACACTGCAGTTTCAAGACGGAAATGCTCAAACATGGTGTTGACTACGAATTTTATTATAGATATTCAATCTGTGGCAAAAGGTTACAGGTGGACACTGGTTTGAATTGTAGCCACCAGCAAAAAAACATTGGGAAACACTATTCCCAACATCACTCCTTTCTTTTAAGGCTGTTGTCAGAAAAAAATGTTGACATCATTTTTTATAAAGGACCCAGCTACACACAGAAGTGTATTGAAAAATGTAACCTGTGGATTTATTGATGGTAAATGAATCATTTACGAAAAACAAAAAAAAAGCTGTTAGGTTGCCACGATCAAACATCCTCCTCCTCATCACACGCCTCAATTTTCTTTGTTTGATTAGTTTTCTAGTTCATCAGACAAACTGTTCACTGGCACATTTAACCTTTCACCTTCTGGAGAAGAGGCACAGGGCATCTGACCCAAAACTATTTCTGCTATAATTGCAGAATTTTTTAATAACTTATCAATATTTATAACAGCCAATTAATTTTTAACATTTGCTGTTAAGCAAAGGAGAACTATGACTCTTTATTAATGACTTATTAACATTTATAAACAGCAGTATTAATGAGTTATTGTAATTTATTAATGACTTATGAACATACAGAGCTGCTGAAGGTTTCCTAACTTTTGCTGTTTGCTTGTTAGATGTAAGACAATCTGTGATGCGTTATTAATGGCTGGCTGGTCATTTTTCTGTTTATTTAATATTGTTATTATTATTTAATAGTATGACTGACTTTGAAAACTTTGGGCTTGGTGGCTTCCATGAAAGAGAAAACCAAAAGTTTGTTGTGATTAAAGAAGAATTCATAAACTAAGAATCAGTAAATGTCATCCATTCATAATAATTAATAAATCATAATAATAGTAATAATGCTATAGGTTACAGCTTATGAATTGGATATGCAGGATGTTTTTTTGTTTTTATTACATATTGGGAGGCAGTGACGCTAAACCATAACGTTATCTTTTTATCATTTAAAATTGCTGAAGAATCTTCTGTGCTTCAAATATCAAGATTTGAAATGCATAACTGGCTTGTTTCCATGGTTTTCAAAATGCGCAATAAAACAACATGCTTCCAAAACTGCTGCATACATGCACATATAAGCAAGCCCAGTGCAGTGGAGCAGCTCTCTGAAGCATCTGAGAACAAAGAGACTCATTAATCTGTCATGCTGATTATTTTGTCATACTGGCAACAATATATGTTGTATCAAAGCAGCAGAAGAAGCACAACATAATGTTATCACCTCATGAAACAGTCGGCTATTTACACGTCCAGCTGGCACAAAGCAACACTCCAGCTGATAAATGCGACTTATAAGTACAAGACTTTATTGTCTCAGAGGAAATTTTGTGTTTGACAAACAATGCTGCTATTGTACAATAGTTAAAAAAAACAAATACATCTTGTAAAAAGAAAAGAAAAGGAAAAATGTAGATGTGCAATAAGCTACTGAGGATAAATATTAAAAACCATTGAATACACAGAAATCTGGAATATGAAAACTAAAATGGCCTGACCTTGTCCACATTCAAGTGAATTTCCAAGTACTTGCAGGATCCATCACATTCAGGGTACACACCATAAATTCTTAAGTCCCCTCAAGACAAACATTTGCTCTAGAATATCAGTGCAACAAGGGTTCTGTTTTCTAATTCCAGAGCTTGTCCTGACCTCCTGGAGGCCAGAAGCAAAGTTCAGTGAAGAGGTCCTTCTGCCTGACCCTTGAGCCATGCAAACCATTTGCCACTGCCACTCCCATCTGACCCCCAGTGCTCCCACTGCAGTCATCCCTCCTTTAAAACAGGTTGTTCCATCAGTTAGTCCAAGAGTACACCTAGAACATAATTCTACAGCTCCCCATCTTGCATTCACTCAGAGTTGTAACTAAAGCTTGAGTGAGACACTAGATAATCATTGTCTTGTTTTAAAATGATTTTCACCTATGAGGGCTGCCCATACATAGTGTCTATGAAAAGTTTTTATTCTTCTTGGAAGTTTCTAATTAACTGACATTACTTCATAGAAACCAGTTTACACTTTGATCTGGAGGTGTCTTTTTTTTTGTAAATTCTTTCTCTTTTTTTGCCTAATTATATACAACTTCCAAAGAGGGTGAACACTTTTTCATTGGCACTGTATTTTTAGAGATTGCTGCCAGAAGCATGAGTTTGAGTTTATGCACATATGAACACATGATGCAGCTACCTTTTCTTATCTGCACCTTCTCAGCACCCTCGCTCATTGTTTCTTTATCAAACATCAAAAAGTTGCATTTTTGTGGTCCGACACTGTCACAGAACACGGCGCTGGAAGTGGTTGCAATCAAGCAAGAAAAGTGCTGCCCATCTCAATAATGAGACAAACAGACTAGAGAGCGATGCACTGCAAGCTCGGAGAGGACGAGTTTATCGGATCGTTGCTCCCATGATTGACTGTTTTTTTGTTTTTTTTTTCTTTTTCTCTTCAAATGACCGAAAGTAAAATTCTTCTTAATTCTTCAAAGATTTAGAATAAAATGGGACGTTTGTACAAGTAAGATCAGTTCTAACATATTGAATGGCCTGTGGATAACCACTGATGAGGATTTTAAATGCTCAGCCATGTTCATCAGGTAGTCTCTAAGTTTTCTGTCCACTGTTCTGTGGTGGTGCCCAGGCAGCATAGACTGGTTTCATGAGAGTTTTTCATCTGACAACAACTGCAGCTCTGCCTGGAAATCAGTCAATGAGTCCAAAAAAGTAAAGTTGAAAGCTGCCAAAATGCTGTGTGGAGTTATTTGGGAAAAGTCTTAAGATGAATAAAATTTGAATTTCAGGGGCAGAATTTTTTAAAATGTGAATGTTTTTACTGTCACATCGAGCAGATTTCTCTGCAGCCGGCGCCATGTGGTGCTGGTCTCTGTAGCTGTGTGTCTGTCAGTGTGCTTCACCGGAGCTGTCTTTTTTGTGCTAAAAACATGCCGTTCAGCAATAAGCGCCCCTTCTCTTATCCTGTCATAACTGAAGTTTACAGTTTATCTCCACTAAAGCACCCTCAGGATGAAATGACAGGTGCCGTCAGGGCTGCTGCTATGTAAGCAACACGTAATATTTTCAAAGAGGAGCAATCTAATGTATTGAGGGGCAGCTTTTACCTTGCCACCTTATCTATAGTGGAAAAACAGCAGCGTGCGTTCATCTTATCCAGGATTGCTGCTGCCGTTCCTCACTCCAGGTAAAATAGTAAAAACCTTACAAATTATTCTGCTGCAGGATTAAGAAATTCAGGTCCTGATGCTCACAATGACAGCATGGAGAATTGGCAGAGCTTTTGCAGGTTAGAATAGATGTGGGAAAGAAGCCTCTGGTTGTACCGAGGAGCCCTCACCAGGTAACTTTTCGCTGCTCTTCTTAGATTATATTCTGCTAATTTGCTTGTACTTCTTATACATGACATAAGCTAATTTGCATATACAGTATGCCTCAGTCGTCCTGTCCAATCAGTCTAACCAAGAGGTTCTTTTCACAAATAGACACTTTAAAATAGATACTTATCCCTTCCTGCCAGCTCATTCAGAAAGCTCAGTGTTCATAATTCCAACCTGACGCTCTGAGTAAACTGTGAATTGATTAGTTTGAGCATTGCTTAAGAGAGAGCATGAGTTAAAGTGATTCAAACAAAAGACCTGGAGCAGCTATCAGAGGCAGCCGCACACGAGACCGGAACGAAATGAGAAAATAATGAATTTCAGTCACACCCTCCTCACTGCACTAAGCACATTGACAGATTGTTACTATTAAACAATATCCATCAATCCATTCTCTGTACCCTCTAACAGCGACACTCAACTGGCTTTGCCGACGGCCAGTTTTACAAAATGAGACGAGGTCAAATGAATGAACATTGAAGGGCCGGTAATTCATCTTACTTTGAAATAATTTTCAAATGAATTCAGTAACAGCAACGGGGCATTATTAAATATTTAGTATATGAACAAATAAAAGCTTATTCACATTGTCAATTAGAAATGGGTCTGTGGGCCAGCTGGCACTGCATCTATCCATTCACCTGGCTCACATTTGTGGACCTCAGCAGAATGCTTCACCTGAAGACACCCACACAGACTCTTGGACTGGGTGGCACAATCCCAAAAAATGGAAACTCCAACTAGAAACACTAGCTAGTTCCAAACTAGCAGTTTTCTAAATCAAATAAAAGCTCAAGTAATGTCTAAATCTGTCAATTAATCAAAAGCCATCAACTGTACGTAGGAAGTCACTGTAGCAGCACAAGGTGTAAGATGAGTTTCAATGAGACAAACAGTGGACATCACTACTATTGAGTCAAGCAATGGCAATTTTTTTTGTAAAATCTGTAAAATGCAGCACATTAAATTTGTAGGTTCGTGAGCAGCAGGCAGTGTTCATGTTATTCCCCTGTGAAATTTTTGATGGCACCATATCGTAGAAGAATTTATAGTCAGAGTATGGGAAATAGGAAATATACTGTGTTGCACCATACGAGCTGTGTCAGAAAAGTTCCAGGACTGGTGTCACCAAAGATATATTTCAAATCCAAACTACAAACTACAAGTTTTTCCCTTCCAAGTCATCCCCCTGGAGTCTAACACAGTTTCCCAGCCTTCTCTGCCAAACCGCCACGCACTTCTGAAAGGATTCTTTTGCAATCCTATGCAGCTCCATCGTCACAGCCATCTTGATGTTGTCCACGTCTTCAAAACACGTCCCCTTGATGACCCCCTTGAGCTTGTGGAAGAGGGAAAAATCCCACGGATTCAGGTGGGGTGAGTAGGGAGGTTGCTCCAGCACAGGGATGTTCTTCTCAGCCAGGAACTGTTGGATGTTCAGGGCATTGTGAGCAGGCGTGTTGTCATGGTGAAGCAGCCACAACTTGTCCTACTACAACTCTGCCTCTTCTCACGCACTGAACACCGCAAACGCCGCAGGATCTCTTTGTAGACGTGCTGGTTGATTGTCTGAAGGGGAGAACTTGTAGTTTGTAGTTTGGGTTTGAAATATATCTTTTGTGACACCAGTCCTGGAACTTTTCTGACACACCTCGTATAGTCATGAATGTTCTTGCATTGTTAGACCACTCTGCAGGACATGACTGCACCTCAACATCTTTCTGCGGTGGGGGAAAAACATTCTGCCTTATTGGTATTTCTTTAAATCAATCCCAATCGTACTGGGCGGAGCTAAGTCAAATCTGCTGCAGCATTGTCCCTTCATAATACTGGTGGGTGAATTGTTATGGTGGAACATTGGCATGCAGGGAGGCACTGTGATTAAAATGGGGGGGGGACAAAAAAACAGCAGGACTGGTTTATGTTGTAATCCAAATCCTCAGTAAAAAAAAAAGTTCAGTGTGGTGACTTGATTCTTGGAAGTTGTTGATGTTGTTTCCTATAGTGGTTAAGTGGATTTTGAAAACAGTAACACAAAAGTAGTGGAAGGAGAGGAGAAAGCTGTGTGAAATGCATGGCAGACATGGCAGGTTTGTACCCACAGTCTACATCCGAGTCAGAGTAGGTCGAACCAGGCCGGCACTGGTCTGAATGAACAGGCAGAGAGCAATGACTGCAATTTCAACGATCATTGGTATAAAAAAATGGCATGTAGAGAACTCACTCATTAATCAAATCTGATAAAAACTGCCTAAAACATTGAGGTCTTTGCCCCAAACATAAGGTTTAAAAAGCATTTTTCTCCACAGGTTATACTTCTACAATGCATGCGTCCAGTTTCACGCTGTTTTTCAACTGCGTTTGAGACAATGCAAACAGAGCATTGGCTGCGACAAAGCAGACGATTGGCTTAAACATGTAAAAGATAGATGCAGTGATCGTGAAACTGGACATAATGAGTGAGTGGTGGATCTGACAAGAAAACCCGATGACACCATGCAGTGTGATACGGTAGCCACTTGTCATTTCAGGTATTTCAGGAAAACAGGTGAATTTTAACCCTGGTGCCTTACAGAGCAGCTTTTTTTTTTGATACACTTAACCTCCTATTTGTAAATGTTTGTAGGTTAAGAATCTTCCAAATTATCTACATCCTACTGTTTTTTCTTCTTTTTTCCTGACGTGCCCTCTGTCCGTTACTGCTCTGTCGTGTCTTGTGCCTCCCTCCAGTGGCCCAGTGCTGATTTGAAGGAGACTTTGAACTAGTGGTTAAGACCATAAACCTATGAGGAAAATGTTTACTGAGGTAACAGATTAAAGGAGAAGTAGGATCATTTTCTTATAGACTTTGATACAATCAGACTGGTTTTTGCACCCAGTGGAGTTGCCCTCTGCTGGCTGTGAGACAGAATGCAGATTTAAGAATCTTGCATGTTGGTTTAGCTTTTCAGACCTGGAGGCTACATCCATTTTTAATACACAGTCTGGGGTTTGTGACCAAGATGATGTGAGCATTTTGCTTAAACTAGGTTTAGTCTTGTGATCTTGAAATCTCCACATCTTTAACACTTACAAAGTCTGAGGAAAGAATTATGAGTGAAGCCCATTTTACTGAAGGATACGATCATCTTGATCTCCTCAGTAAAGCTATATTTTTTTTTCCTTATTGCTTTTGAGGTTCAATCTGTGCTAGTCATTTCCACACTACGTTTATCACCAACCATGTATTGCCACTTCTTAAAAGCCCAATTTCCTCACCACAATATCACAACATCTGTGGGAAAGAAATATAAAATTGCATTTTGAAAAGGTCCTGATGAGCCTGAATGCAGCTCTGGCAGGTATAAGGTTGTGTTTTTTTCTAAATTACCGCAAAACAATCAGCATCTGCGCCATTAAACTGGAGTCAACACTCAGCTGTACTGATGATCTGCGCATCATGCAGTGCAAGTGCACCACAGGAACGATCGCAGCAATGATGGGGATGATAAAAAAAAAAAAAAAAGTCTTATCAGCTGCAGCACAGTGCTTCCATCCCTCCAGTCTGATCTCACAGATTTATTTCTTTATGACAGAAATTATTTCCTGTGTACAGCTGAATGGGAACTCTTAAGCTCACACAGAAAGTTGTGAATGAAAAGTTGGAGAAAAAATGATAACTGATGCCTAAACAGCAAGGAGAAATGGTTTCAAGAGATGGGTCCCAGGAGGCAAATCTGTTTCACCTCTGCCACAATCTGAAATACCTTTTTCTCCCCAGATGCTGAGGTACAATGCCTTCAGAGTGAATTTATTGCTTCACTGCAAGGATTTTAATAACATCTTTGTGTTGTGCAGACAGGGGTCAGGGAGATGTAACCAGGTTTCAGCATCTTCTGAATGGCAAAATTCTTTGAATACTAATCTAGCAATGAGTGGAGTAAATGTGAGTGATGTGCCTGGCCTGTTGCCCTTAATCTTCTTTTCTCTTCTCTGATCTTCTTGCACTACAGCTTTTACCAAAAGGTCAAATTCATGGATTTCCATCTGAAATAGAGAATTATGGGCAGTTTTGTTCTGAAGTGCAACAGTTGCAAACGTGATCAGCTTCAGGCAGGCTGGATAAAGCGAAGTGTGGTTACATCTAACAAACACATACAGCACACACACATGCACAGAAATGCATTTACACATACACACAGAACAAATTTGTACACACAATCACACATACAGACATGCATGCACACGCAGAAAAAAGACTATGCAACAAAATGCACACTCATAATCAGTTACACACACACACAAACATATACAAACATTGCAGCGCTGTTTATGCATTAATTTCCTTTTACGACGTTATGAGGAGCCGCCCCACCGATGAAAAAGATTCCTACACACAAGAATGTTCCCTGACAGGAAAAAAAAGCCCTCACATAAAAATATAAATCTTTCTATCTAAAAATGTTTTCAGAAACAGCACTACAAAATGTAACTAAAAAATGTGACATTCTGGCATAAGCATATAAACCCATGAACAGTTATGTGCTGCTTTTAGCAACAGTTTTATTTCAGTGTATCTTCCAAGGACTTGATCTAGAAGGCAATGAACCATTAACCACAACAGTGTTAATGGCTTGTTCCACCCACTCAGATAAACAGCACTTCTTTCAGCATATGGAAGTAAAAAGATGAAGAAAAAGTGAGTTGGGCATTTCTGCAAGTGTGTGCACTTTTACAGTCACTAGTAAATGATGATAAAAGTTTACAATTACATATTGGAACCACTTTTCCCTTCACAGAGCGCTCAGACTCAGTCATCCTTAAGTAAGATCACAGCATGTTTTCCATCTTCTACACCAAAATCCTCTCAGGTGGATTCTTGTAAATGTTTAGAGTCGTCATTTTCTCAGGTTTTCGATGTTTTCTTTAAACAAAACTAATACTTTTCATAATATTCCTGTATCTGTTCATGTTTTAGTGAAAAAGTAAGCTCAGTCAGGTGTGGTTTTATAGAGCTCTTGTGAGATATTCAAATATTAATTGTATGTGGTGGATAAAAAAAAAAAAAGACAATTCTCCGTTTTTAGGATGCTTTTCAACACATGATGACTTGCCAGGCATTTGTCAACACTGGCATACTTTGACAACAGACAGGCAGTGAAACTCACCTGTCCAGAGCGATCGCAGTCATGGAGTAGATGCTGGCAAACACAGCCGCGATCGGGAAGAAGTTGTGGAAGCGGCAGTAGACCAGCCCGAAGTACCACTCGTTGTGCACTGCGTAGGTGAAGTTGATGACCGTGTTGAAGGCGGACATGGAGGCTTCGGCAAACGCCAGGTTGAGTAGAAAATAATTGGTGACTGTCCTCATGCGTTTATGAGCCATAATAATCCAGATGACTGTGACATTGCCTACAACGGACACGATAACTATACAACTGTACGCAATGGCCCAGAGGACGATTCGCCAAACTGGCTGCACAAACTGGTTCCAGTACATGGTCCCGTTATTGGTGTCGTTGGAGCGGGTGGTCCAATTTGGCACATCGGTGGTATTGAATAAAGGATCCATTTTTCCGTGTACGACCGAAAGTGTCTTTAAACCAGTGGATGATACCTAATTAACTACACAACGAAGTTAAGGATTCCGGTGCCAAATGCAAAGTGAACAATGGAAAGTTTCAGAAAGCTTCGCCGCCTCACGCTCTTTTGGAAATGAAGTGCTCTTGTAGTGTCCACTTCATACTTTGCTTTCGTGGAAATGCTAGATTTAAAATTAAGTAAAAGTATTGAAAGTGGAAATAATAATCTATCTATGTTTTCCACTTTGCGCTGTGCGTAAAAACGGAGACGCGCCTTTTACGCGCATTGCAGCACCGCCACAAGTCAGAGCTCCTCTGAACTGCTCTCACACATGACAAAGCTGTGTTCCGTCCTCTCTCTCTCTCTCTCTCTCTCTCTCTCTCTCTCTCTCTCTCTCAGCGTCTCTGTGCTCTCCTCCAGCTCCTCTGCTCAAACTGAGCGCCTGCACACCAGCTTATGGAGCGAGCTGCTGCTCAGCCGTCCAATAGGCAGCCTCTAAAATTATGATTATGGATGAGCCCAGGTAAGTGATTCATTCCATCCCATTCAGACCGCACGGGGAAGCCAATGGGATTACCATGCCTAAATACCTCTTACGTGATTTAATTTGCTCATAATTCCTTTATAGGCAATAGCAAATAGAGAAAAGCAGAAGCACGGATGAACGAATACAGACAGACGCATGGATGATAATAATAATGATAATTTAAATAATTATAGCAAAAAAAAATCTAACAATGATTTTTTTTTTTAGATTATTTTTATTCGAAAAATAATTAATCTCACAATACACTTTAAGAAATGTCATTTTGAAATGTAACGTGATGAGGTGTCACACTGAATGTGATTGTCTTTCCATTCACTGCCCCCTCTTGTGGCCTCTTAGACTGGACCATGTGTCAGATGATCGTTTACCTTGTAGAATGTCAACATGTCAATGAGAGAAAGAGCTCAGCTGCAGTCATAACATGCTTCAGAAGGCTGCCTCACATTTCACAATAAACAGTGTCATATTAAAACACTCTCTAGTACCCAGTAATGTACATTTTCCATAAGACTACACAACTTAGACCACAAGCATAATGTAAAGGCATCCATAATTAAATAATAAAATGATCGTTCTTATGCAGTATTGCTAGGATTTTTTCGTTTTTGGATAATGTGTCCCCACAGTGTTTAATTACCAGTAGCCCAATACTTGTCCTATCTTTGCATCTGCACAGGAAGCACCAATGGACCACTGCAGCAGAGAGCAGACTTGTCTGGCAGATTTTCCTCAGGCGACTGCACTCTTTATATATTTAACCGGTCATGTTCAGGTCTGCCCAGAGGAGCAATATGAGAGGATGAATGAACTCATTAAGAGAGCTACATCAGGGCTTGCCATTAAACTCTGGATGGCACTGTCAGACTAGAGAGTGTAAATGTGAATGAACATAGATGTAAGTTTAATTGTTGTGGATGTGATTAATCAAGTTTTAACCTTCAGTGACTTATACTTTAAGCAGTTAATGCTTTAAGTGTAACAGCTTGATGTGTGATCAGATGTAATGGATTCTAGCAGCATGGCTCTGTGGCATTTCCATTCTGTTGGTGTGTTGTGTGTGAGGTGGTAAACCACTTTGATTGAAACTGAAATACCTTTAACTGTTGGATGGATTAAAATAACATTTTGTACTGACATTTATGGTCCACAGAGGATTAATTCTGCTGACTTTGGTGACAACTCTGCGAGCACCAGCACAGGTTTGTTAGACTCTTATCTGTGGGGCATTAATATGTCTTGATTGCTTGCTTGCTGAATAGATTGCCATTACATGTGGGCATGACCTTTTCAAAATCACATGGCAGTCACAAAATTCTGCAAAACCAAAGACATTCCCATGTGCATCAGTTGTGCTTTGTATTCAATACTGTTTTGTTAACTTGTTACTTAAATTTTGAACAGAGTACGCATTATACCTTCTGAACATCAGCATGTAAGTACTGAGTATTGTGAGACACCAGCATGCTAATGCATTTAGCTCAAAGCACCACTGTGCCTAAGTACAGCTTCACAGAGCTGTCACCATGGCTTAGTCCTATTGAAACATGCTGTCAGCTGCATAAACATATTAGCTTTGAGAGATGGTGGTTGAAACTGAATTGAATTCATCTTTGTTTGCAGCCTTCTACATACAGCTGGTTCTGAATTCTCTGTAGTCTGAACTTTACATTTATCAATAATTAACGCAAAGTACAGGTTGTTGTATATGTGCGTTGTTGTTTTTCAGTTACCTGTGCTGCGTCAGTCATGAGCTAGTCTGACACACCAGATGCAGACTTTATAGGTATAGGTCTGTCATTTTTGCAGAGCATTCTACTCACCTTGCACCTCTCCTTCCACTATCTGTATGTGACTGTTTTTGAAATCCCTTTTGTGACATGCCCTCTGACTCTGCCAAGTGCAGCCTCTCTCTCCCTTCTTCCCTCTCCTCCTCCCTCCTTTCCTTTTCCCTAGGTGGGCATGTGCTGGCTGGTATGTGTTGGTGGACCGGTGCGGTGACTGCTGATTACCAGAATGCTTTCACCTGCAGCAGGGCGTGGTCTTCACTCACCAGTTCACTCGTGTCTCCCATAAAAGCTGACACTGGGCTTTAAACCAAACTGTTAGTTTTGGCTCAATTCTGGCTCAGTTCTGTTGTTATTCTCTGTGCCTCTGAATTCCTGCTAACCTTCTTCTTTCTGCTCCAGCCTGCCTCAATCCACTCCATTGTCTATAATTCCTGGTCAACCATCCACTCACTCCCTCCAGTTCTGCTGGCTCATCTCTGAAAAAGTCTCTTAGTTCTCCTCCACGTCACCGTATTCCACCACCAGCCATGCCGCTCACCATTCCCTCCCCTTCTCCTACCTTCAATGTCAATCACCCCTAAGTCCATCCATCCATCCATTATCTATACACTGCTTAATCCTCACAAGGGTCTCTGGGGGCTGGAGCCTATCCCAGCCGACTTAGGGCAAAGGCAGGGGACACCCTGGACAGGTCACCAGTCTATCACAGGGCTACACTTAGAGACAGACAACCAAGCACACTCACATTCACACCTACAGACAATTTAGAATCACCAATTAACCTCAACATGTTTTTGGACTGTGTGGGAGGAAGCTGGAGAACCCGGAGAGAACCCACGCTGCACGGGGAGAACATGCAAACTCCACTCAGAGAGATCCTGATGTCCTCACCGGGACGCAAACTGGCGAACTTCTTGCTGCGAGGCAACAGTGCTAACCACCTAGCCACTTTGCAGCCCTATTTTGTATTATAACATTTGTAAATAGATTTGTTTCATAGTGTTTGTAAATATTTTGTATGAGAGCATTGTAGATCGTATTCTGTATCATAGTATTGTATTTAGTTTTGTCGTGTGCCTTCATGTAGCTTGTGTAATTTCTACCCCAGTGTTCTGTTTTTGCTTTCTTGCCTTGGTTGTACCAAGTTCAGGTCAGTGTAGTTTTTGCTCTGTGTTTATTTCTTCTATTACTTAGCTCAGCATTAGATGTACTCAGTCTGCCTAGGTGTCAGCCATCAGTTTGCCTGTAACCCTCAACCCAGTTTATACTTCCTGTGTATATTTTTGCAAATACTGTAAATCTTATCTTGCTGAAATTGAAGTTTGCCCTGTCCGTGCTTGTGTCTCTGAGTTAGTTCCGTGACATTTTGCTGTGAGAAATAACCACAACAACCTTCAAAAAGTAACCTATTCCAAGGTTGGAAGTTTTGATGAAGATTTGGACAAACACAGGCCTGCTTGGTTTTTCTTTGAAGTAGCTAGTTTGATGAGAGCACTCGTCTCCCTGCATGCAAATGTTCCACCAAAATGATTTCCCCATCACTGTTTACTAAGGACATCATCACTACATCCTGGACTTAGCACCGCTTAGGATTCTTGTGATTTATTTAGTCAATACAAACACACCACAGTATTTGTCCCCCTATGGCAGAAAGATAACGAGGTGCAGTCAGACCAATCTCTTTTGCTGACATAGTGCTGAGGAGATTGGTCTAGCTATGTGAGACTAGCCCTCAGCTGTTTATTATGGGTTGTGTGTTACCTAAAAGCAGAACACAAGTCACAGTCGGCAACAGTTGAAAACAGTTTATTGTGAGCAATGAGAGGACCCTGGAGAATCCCAGAGGAGCTGTGGCAGGTGAGTGACTGGCTGGCTGCAGTGTTGGAAGAGTTAGTGTGGAGAAGCTGACTCGCATAGGAAAGGACTGACTTACTGCTTTAGACAGGAGGAGCCAAGTGTGGCCTGTTATGAGGCAGGTGCCTGGAAATTGGTTGAGGAAGCTGGCTTTCAAGCAGGAGACCTGAGGAGAGGATTGGGAGGCTGAGGAACGAGGAAGTACGAGGATGGACTGGTTTCAAAAAACACTTGGGAACATAAAGCAAAGAGAACGGCACAGATGATACAAGCACATAGACAACCAGTGTTTAAATACTGAAGTGGTTTGATTGATGGATGAGTCTCCGGAAAGTCAGAAAATTGCCATCGGGAGGTCATCACGCATACTGACAAGGAGAGAAAGAAAACAAACAGGGAGGCCACATGAAATACAAGGTAAAGAAGAAAAACAAGGGAAACAACACGAGGCAGAAAGGTGCAGCCACGACCAGGACAACGGATGTCAATTACTCACACAGGAAGATATTGGACAGAGTTGAACATCCACAAGATTGTCATCAGAGGTGTTTTGGAAATGAAAAAACTGAATTCTATTACCGGCCTGTACCTTCCAGACTGTTTCCATCATTTAAAGCACATATTTCCACTCAAGTCTTAAGCTCACAGGAAAGCTCCTGATTACCAGAATAATACTGCATTCTTATGAATATATGAATATAGTTACTGTATTAGCAGGCTTCACAGTTAAAGCCACAACAACTGAAAAGATACCATAAAGCCGAAGAAGGTCACTGTAAATTTAGTTCGAAACATTGCAGCCACACAATCCCACTCACAGACTCACACACACTGTTGGAGTAATACTGGAAAAAGAACAGAGGTTTTCTTTTTGTCATGCACCGAGGCCATAATTTACACAGAAAATCATGCAGTATGCATCTTTGAGACTCAAGTATTTTCTGCCTCTCTCTTCACAGCTTTTATCCATTGCACCGCGGGCTGTTGCTTTCAAGCAGGCTTCTTATGTATTAATACCAAATACGCAACACCTCATGTACCTTTTGTGTGTTGCTATCTTGACTAAAACTCAATTGGTAAAAAAGAACAACAATCTTACATGTGCATACTGTGATTAAATGGAGGATAAAACTGTCTTAATATCACGCAGTACATCCCTCTCACCTGTCTAAGCAACACTTTGATCTTGAGAAAGATACCTCCACAGCGATTGGGTAGAAATATCATGTAGTTTAATGCTTTTTAAACTGATATCAAGTCAAAATTGACCCCAGACATACACATTCATAATAATTCTGAAAGTCACCTTTCCATGAACTTTTTAGTGAATTCATCGTCACCCTGGTGACTCAGAACTTTTCTTTAAGGGTTCTGTATATGACATTCAGAACCCCTGATGTCATGGAGCCCCAGCATCTCAGATCAATAACAAATTAATGCATAGGCCACACCAGCTCCCTACTTTTACATTTCCCTAAGCTCATATATCCATCCAT
>NW_007578712.1:80293-92582 GCF_000690725.1 Stegastes partitus
TCAATCAAAATAAAACTCATGTAAAATTAGGAAAGGCTCTCCAGCAAAAGTACGCTTAAGAAGGAATTAAAAAGACATTACTGACTTTGACGACCTGATGTCTTCGGGCAGATTGTTCCAGAGCTTTGGGGTCCTGACTGCAAAAGGCACCCTTTGATTTTCAGTAAGGCCAGTGGCACAGAAAAAAAACCCTCTGCCCAAGGACATCAATGTGTGTTTTGGCACGTAACATACTTTAATGATGACATTGGGGCAGAGATTTATTACTGTAGATTAAGAAAACTAAATATAAATCACTGACCAGCACACTTTTCAACCAGGAAAGATTGAAGGATTTGCGAACGACTAAAATACATAGAAGTGTCAGCATAAATCTGTGCACTGTGGGTGCACAGGTCAACAGTTGCCCTGAATGACCCCGGCAACATGCTCATCAAAAATGCTACCCTCTGAAGATGATTCAGTTATAGTTGGTGTCCAATCTTGGCAATTCTGCTCCTCCTGCACAGGGACACTGCTTTTCTCTTGGGGGAAGCTTCGATCCCCTCTGGACTGTCCTCTTCATCACAACTGTCAGAGCACCATGGTGGAGAGCTTTAAGAAAGAGCAAATCCTGAAAGATACTAGCCTGTAACACACATAGCAGTTTAATATTCTCCCTCCTTTCACTACATTTCCAGCTGCATCCACGATACACTGCACAGCCCCAGCCATGAAATTACCAAGCCATCCTCAGAAACCTTTACCTCCAAGGCAACCATTGTACCATGAAAACATTATTCAAATGCACAGTCCTCTACATTCAGAGCACTGAAATCTCTTGCTCATAATTAGATTTGGCTGCAGATAAATTAATGATTAACTGTAATTGTATACAAATGAATATTTACTCTCTGAGCACATGTCTTTATGCCTGGATGTTTTTCTGATAATAAATTATGCGTCATGTTTCCATTTAAGCTGCAGTTATTGTGACATTTCCAGACGCTTTAGCAGTTGTGTTTACCATCTTCATTCAGCTTGTTAACATGCCAGCATTTCTAAACAGCACTAAGCACAATGTACTGTTGATGCTGATAGAATATTGATGGTTTTGCAGGTATGTGGTAATAAACTAAAGTGCTGGGAGAACATAAATTCTGACCTGATAATAGCACTAATCACTCAAATCTGTATAAAATATTTCATGTGGAAATGTAAAATTCTGTACCAGCTCACATGGCAGCTGATTCAAAAGTTTCTGGAACATTTCTCTTACCTAACTATTAACATCATAATGGTGCATTCAGGGCTTAAGCAATGTCAATAAGACTGATCCCCTGCAGGACATTAACATCTGGGCAAAACTTCATTGCATCTATTCAGTTTTTTTGTTATGTTTTTTTGGGGGCTTTTTTCAATTTGCATCAACGTAGTGCCCCAGCATGGGGCTTTACCATGTTTGGAGCCATACTAATAGTATGAAAAATGCTCAATAAGTCTTGATTTTTGTAGCACAAACGCTGAAGAAGTCCAAACTTTTTAAAAACAACTTTAGCTTTTTGACAGTTCCTACACTGCTAGTGATTTTTATGGGGGTGAGTGGTGCTGTTTCAATTATTTGATGCTGTAGAGAGGGACAGGACAAATTGGACCAAGAGGGTTTTGATGCTGTAACTTCTACTCACTGGACATCATGTGGGGATGTGGCTAGGAATCATAGACAGACCAACCAAAAGGCCACTAAATGGGACAACTGCAGTTTTTCTTACAGAATGTCTAACTTTTTTATTTTCACAAACTGTCTACACATGTAGACACTACAACTGTTTCGCTTTTTTCATCTTATATTCTTAATAATCACCTCTTACACAGCTTGAAAGAGACTTTTTTGTCCTTCTCGACTGTCTATTTAAAGGCTGGCCCACCTTGGCCAAGTGATGACCCTTTCTCTCCTCTTTAAATTAGCCCCACAGGATATCCATCCTTTCATCCCTGAACACAAGCACCACCAACAATACTTCTTTGTCCTATATTAAGTACTAACACACCCATCTTTCCCACAAGGTCAGCATGAGAACCAATCAAATTACCCAGAGGTCAAATCAATTCTCCATCCTACCTCCTGCAAACGGCTCGATTTTGACAAACTGCATCAGCGTGACAGTTCAGGTCGGCTGCATTATCTAGTGGAACTCATTGATTTGATTTATATTTAATATGATGAGGCATGATCCATGACGATTCAATCATCTGGTTTTTATTTCCATGTTTGAAACCTCATCATTGTCACAATTCATTAAAATTTATCTTACTTCAAAAGTGCAGCAGAGCGCTACCTGAAAATCTGATCTGGGCTTCGATACATGTCAATACATCAGTGATCAAAGATGGATTGAATCAAAACATACACATTAAGTGTACTTGCAAAACAATATTTTTACAAATTATTGAAGCAAACATGAATATTCTGAATGTCAAGAAGTTTCTAGAGTTTTCGTTTTTACTCCTGCACCTCTATGGAAACATAACAATCATGGCTACAAGGAGTAAGACTATCATAAAAGTTTTAAAATCCACTTTGTTTTTACAGGTTTTTGTTCTGATAAATGCTGGAGTTTTGGTAATGTTGTTTAAACATAAAACTCCTCTCATGCCCACTGGCACGTTTTGGGGTCCAGAGGGTTAAACAGCAGTGTGAAAGAACACTTTTGCTACTAATTTATGATTAAAATGTCATTTGAAATGTAAGGGTCTGAGTGATCCAATCACAGCTAACAGAAAAAACAGTCTCAGGTGTTGCCAGAGAAGTTGATTATGATGACAAGTTGTTTACTTCATGACTTCTGATGAAATAATTCAGTCCAATCAGCATGTGCTCAGGTTCTCACACTGAAAGATATTAAAAGAAAGACATATTTTGCTCTTTCAGTCATCAGGTACTAAAACAAAAATTCCACCGTTTTTGGAAAAAAGTCATATCTGATTTTCAAAGTTAAAGAAAAGGAAGCTTTGCATTAGTTTCTAAAAGCCGTCATCAATGCTGTGATAGGTATTGAGCGTTCACAGCTGCTGGTAACTTCCCACCACCAAACGTTGCGGTAGAAAGGGTCGGTGTATGAGTCTGAGGTGAGTGCAGCAACAGCTGATAGTCACAGCATCGGAGGAATAATGTTGCAGAGAAGCAGTGAAAAAGCAAAATATGACAGCTGCTTCTTTCTTATAATGGGTGGTAATGATGCTTTAAAATGCCTGACAGTAAACTCCACATTTTATATTCATATGAACATGACTCTGAATGAAAGTACTATTTTGTAGCTCTGAAGACACACCTAAACATAGGATATTGTTCGGTTTATTTTCAGAACTAATCAGTTTTAGCAAATCGCTCAGCAAACACAAATCTGCCTTCCTTCAATCCTTCTTCTCATCAACTTCATCATCCAACTCTTGATTCCATGCAGGCCCTTGACCATGGTTATGACTGTGGGATTCAAGCAGTGCAGTTCCAACAGCCAAGACAGAAACATTTTAGATCCCAAAGGATGAAGTGCTGAAGGGAATCTCGTGAGCCGCTGACAAAGGCTGACAACTGATGCCGCTGATTAGAAGTGCCAGATGGTACGAATCTTCACAGAAGAAATGAAAAGTGTGATGCTAACCAGATTGATGATTAACCATCTGTCTGAATATAGCTGGCCAGCACCCCTGAGGATTAACTAGTATGATGCTAGGTGGTAAAGTCATTGCTGAAAGTTTTGCTGCATTTCTCATTCATGAAAATAGGTACATTAAAACACCATCAGCACGCTGTGCTGGTTTCAAGGTCAAATGATATGGAGGTTTGTGTATATAGAGTCATTTTGCCCCCTGCTCCTCCTTAAACAAGTCAAATCTGTCTTTTCCTTCATTAGCATTTTATGGACATTGTATGCATTTATTATAGCAGACAGTAGAGAAATGACATGAGATCAAGATGAAAGATGGTGAAAGGTTCAAAGCCAGACTCGTAGCAGTGGATGTTACAATTATCCTGGGTTCAGACTTCACAATGTTTTTTTCCTGAGTAGAAGGAAACTCTGTCTAATTTTGTGATTTCAAAGTTATAAAAGTCTCATCTCATTTCTCTACTTTGAGCCTCCTCATCTCCTCCGTCCTCCATCCTGCTCCCGGTGACCCTGAAATCAGTCTTAGTGCTTCCTGTTGAAGGATGTCTCAATTCCTAAAATGCGTCTTGTGGAGAGAGGAGGCTGGTTGGAGGAGCTGAGTGAGGATGCACAGGCGTACTTCAATGTGTCCATATATAATTTATATTATTCAATCATAATTTGCAAAACAATGGACAGATGATGCTGATGTGTCCCATTTCATTGACATCACATTAAAATGGCAGCTCTGAGACAAAGAAGGTTCAGTAATAGCCTTTACACTGGAGGAGTCACAAACTTTGAAGCTTATTTGACTCAGGCTGCGCACACATACATTTTTAAATCCTAACAGAATTAAATCAGGTCGTGTTTTTCTTTTTAATCTCTCATCTAAGATGTGATCACACCACCAAATTAGAAAATAAAGGCGTATCACACACTACTGAAAGATCACTCTACCACAGGGAACAGTCTGGGACCACAGCACCACCTCATGTGATCTCATTGAGAAGCAGATGGAAAAACAATGGAGACTGTGGTGCAACACGAAAGCAGAAGGCAAAACAAGTCTGGATGAGAAAATGGTTTTGGAGATGCTGTCAGCTCAGTTCGTTTATGATCCAGCAAGAAGTGGAGGTGACTGTTTATAGAAGTTTTGCAACAGTGACCACTGCTGCGGGTGCTGACCTGATAATCTCAACCATTTCAAACATGTATGATATTATCAGGGGGCCCGATCAGTCCGTAAGCAGTCAGAAACTTTCACATGGGATCTCACACTACCAAACAGTCTGAGCCTGTAAACATTGGCTCAGTCCAAGATCCAAGACAAGATTTCTCCTCAAATCATCTGGGGGCTGAAATGGGTGTAATTCGGCCCAGTATTGCTGTGTGCACGAGAACTCATGGCCATCCCACTGTCTGATCGGAACGTGCACGAGGGCTCTTTCAAAGACATCTTAAGCTGTTTATACACCCGTTCCGTAAATTCCATTTCTGTAGTCCTTTCCTGAGTGAGTTACCTGCACTTCCTAAAGTTTTGACATTAAACACAAAGGTACCAGAAAAAGCTCAGAGGTGCCAGAACCATGGCAAACCAAAAAGCATGGAACCAACCCCAAAGTCACAAAGAAAAACACGTTTACATTAAAGTATAAACACATAGCTCACTCATGATTCACAGCCACAAGTGTGTGGAGTTGTTTGTCCTGTGATGACATGATGATGAATTCTAAGTATGCTTTCACCTAAGTGCCTTCATAAAAAAAAAAGAAGAAGAAGTCCCAAACCCACAAAAGTATGTTTGGTGTCGCTGAAGTAAAATGATGGTGAAGTGGCAAAGTGTGGTCCCATTCCTATTTATACCATTTCCTTGCAGGCTTTCGCACTCAATCACTTACGAGGAGATGTCAATTAAGTTTGTGAGAACTTAGTGCTTAGGTTGCAGATTGGGAGGGCGCCAATGTTTTATTTTGTTAAATGCCTGGAGAGGCTCTAGAACACAGGGAGGGGAGTCTGAGGAAGGAATTGAGAATGTACAAACTGAGAAGTGAAAGGATATGAAGGTTGTAAAAAAAAAAAAAAATGTTGTAGGACAACAGGTGCGATAGTCATCAACTATGATCCTCTGCAGATAAATAATTTGATGCTCATTTCCTCTCCTGACACCATAACATCACTCAGGTGAGCTATTTTCATGCTGGTATTGTGTAGTTTGAACCACAACTAATAATGTGTACCTTCACCCCGAGGCCACCAGGGTCCAAAACGCATGCATCTGTTGCTGTGGTTAGGGTAGTCAGGAATGCACAGTTTGTCCTACAAACATGTTGATAACTTTACTGATGGAACTTTGTTTTTATGCTCTCTGAAAATTTTAAATGACATTTTGAGAATACCTGAAGGAGAAGCTGATTAAGAAATAGTCTGATGGAAATTCTTCTTCATAAATAAAAAAATAAAACCAGAAGTGTTACTGATTAAAACCTTAATCAAGGAGAATCAGATGTCCTGATACGAGTAAGCGGTATCCGTGTTATCTAGATTCTGAATCTCCTCTTGTCAACAGGGTGTATATACGACTCAGCTCATCACATGCCCAACCAGGTTAGACCTTCAGACTGAACACAAGAGCTCAGATGCTCCACATATCGCCATGGCCCTGGCTGTACCACAGGATGAAAAATAGCTTACTTCTAAGTGGCCTGTGTGCAGTCTTTGGAAACACTGCCCTGATAGCTTATCGGCGTCGATTGAGCCAGGGTGATCTTTTCGCCTAATGTCCAGAGCAGTGGTAGCAGAAATTCCCTCACTGCATAAATAAGCTGTTCATGTCAGCAAAACAAAGTTTAGAATTCTGGGAAACTGTGTCATTAACAGAGATCAGGATAGGGTTTTGAACTGTAAATGCAAAATATGTAGAAAAGATGTGAATGAAACACAATTGCTGCATTTTTGTATTATCTAAAATTACACTGGAACATCCATCCATTATCTATACACAGCTTAATCCTCACAAGGGGCACAGGTGGGCTGGAGTCTATCCCAGCTGACTCAGGGTGAACGCAGGGGACACCCTGGACAGGTCACCAGTCCATCACAGGGCCACACTGAGAGACAGACAACCAAGCACACTCACATTCACACCTAAGGAAAATTTACAATCACCAATTTTCGGACTGTGGGAGGAAGCCGGAGAACCTGGAGAGAACCCACGCTGCACAGGGAGAACATGCAAACTACATGCAGAAAGATCCTGCGAACCGCGAACCAGCGACCTTTTTGCTGCGAGGCAACAGTGCTACCAACTGCACCACCTTGCAGCCCACAATATTGACCCTGATGTGATGTAAACACACAACCTTCTAATCTGGAGTCAGACACGCTACTGTTGCACCACAGAGTCATACACTGGAACATGCTTATCAATAATTAAAGTTAATTCAAAGGTATCGATAATTAGTATAGTAGTCAAAGCCAAGGATCTTACTGCCTAGAAATGAGGGGAAATGCTTATCTTAGATATACAGAATTATCTGTCAAACTGTTTATTTATAGATGATAATTCACTAATGAGGCCATAATAAAAAAAATTGCAGGCAAATCTGACTTTTATCGCTGGAATTTTGAAGGCACTTCCCACGTTTGAGCTCCAGCAAATTAGTGTCACAGTTCCCATCATAGGATAGAACTGGTTGGCAGAGGACAACTGATTCTTAAGGATGTTTATGATTCTGGCAAATACTACGGCTCAAACAAAGTTCACATTAAAACCAGACACAGATCCTTAAATTTATCAGTCACAAAGATTGCAGTAAAGTTTAATGAATAGAAGAGCAAATGCTTTCGCAGAAAGGAGGGCATTCACAAGAGAGAGACACAAAAAGTTATGCATGATAAGAATTGTCTGGATGTCTGCCAGCTGACTGCCTAATCTTTTTACTGACCTTTTGTGTTAATTGAAACAAGCTGTCGGTCCACCTCTGCACCAACAACTGGCAACACCACCTCTGTTTCACCTGTTTTTATATGATTATGGTACTAAATTGTATTGACAGGAGGATAACTCAGAAGCAGGAAGAAAGAAAAAGGAATTATTGATGCTGTAGCTTTGAGGAAATGTGTCATGCTGCCTCAAAGGAACATCAGTGAGACGACGTGGAGGTAGATCAAACTCTAACGTATGCACCCACACACACACACACACTCAAAAACATGCAGGAAATACATAAAGGTAGACGGCATGCTGTAGGCAGCTAAAAAGGAAAGCTCACGTAAACGCATCTGTCTTCAAGAAATGTTGAATGCCATTTAAGAAACCATCTTCTCTGATGACTTTACAGAAAGTTCCACTGACTTATTATTGCATTCATGATGGACAGAGAGATCGCCTCAAGCAGAGGGGACGAGCAGATCCAGAGTTTCGGTCACATCTTTCTAATGCCACACTCTTCAGACACAACCAACCTGTAAACAGGCTTTGATGTGGGTTTTTATCGATGGAGTTTCTCTTCAAAGGACAAATTTTTCATGTACTGTTTGTAAAATTGCATATACATACTGTCCACAATGCCCTGATAGTGCAGATGACCAAACCAGTTTCTTAGACCACATAAACTTGCCAACCCTGCCGGATGAGAGCAGGGACATTCTCTGCCGTCCGGTCACTAAGGAGGAGGTCACTGACACAATTAAATCCCTACCAGCACTGAGGCCCTGATGGGTTCTGCCTTGAATTTTATAAGAATATGGCCAAACCCATGGCAGCACCAATCACAAGAATGTATACAGAATCTTCTGTGCAGGGCACTCTGCTTCAGACATGTAACCTAGCTAATATCTCACTTATCCTCAAGAAAGATAAACCTTCAGATTGCTGCTCATCCTATAGACCAGTAAGCCTGATCGGGATGGATTGTAAATTGTTATCAAAACTTCCCGGCAGAAGATTGGAAGTTTATCTTTCTACTCTCATTAAACCTGATCAAACAGGATTTATTAAGAACACACTAATGTCTGGCGCCTTCTTAATGTATTACAATATGCACGCTCCAGTCAAGAGAGAATCTTGTGTGTATCTCTTGATGCAGCTAAGGCCTTTGACAGGGTGGAATTTGATTATCTTTTTGAGGTACTTCAGAGATTTGGACTGGGGTCTGAATTTATTAAATGGGTGAGACTGCTCTACAGTGCCCCCATGGCAAGAGTGCTGGTCAATGGCTGTGCTTGTGAGGCTTTTCATTTTGGATGAGGCACAAGACAGAGCTGCCCCCTGTCTCCTCTACTGTTTTCACTGGCCATTGAGCCACTTGAGGCTATAGTGCAAATTATATTGCTGGGGTGAGTCTTGGCAGAACTGTTCATAAACTGGCACTTTATGCGGACGACGTTGTTCTTTTCCTGACTAAACCCAAAACATTTATCTCTGCCCTGGTTTCAACTATGATGGTTTTGGCAGTTTCTCAGGTTACAGAGTCAATTACGTTAAATTTAGAAGCTCTGCCTCTGGGTGATTTTGGGGATAAAAGCGCCTTGGTCAACTTTTCTCTTAAATGGTCTGAATCAGGTTTTACTTATCTGGGTGTTAAAATCTCTGCCAACTTAAATAACCTTTACAAGCTAAACTTTGCCCCCATTATATCTGTAATTAAAAGTGATCTGGTCAGGTGGTTTGACCTCACTTTTTCCCTGTTGGGCAGAGTCAGCATAATTAAAATGAATATTCTCCCAAGAATCCTATACCCAATGCAAATGCTCCCTCTGAGAATGAGCAATTCTGACATTAACAAAGCAATATTAAAATGTATGTGGCACAGGAAAAAAAAACATCTCAGCCTCTGTGTCAAGTGTAAAAAAAGAGGTTGTGTCTTACATGCACTACATTTGGAAATGCCTTATAATAATTAAATTCTGCCAAAAAGTCTCACAGGAAATTGACTTAATTTTTTAATAAGAAAATAGAAATAAATCCTGGTTTGTTTCTATTAAGTCTTTCGAATCAGGGGCTCTCTTTGACAAGTGCCTAGCAAAAATTGCTGTACAAGCTGCTTCTCTTGGCAAGAAACTGCATTTTATTCCAGTGGATTAAGCCCAGACCTCCAACTATTAATCAGTGGTATACAGAAATCTTTAAAGTCTTGCCTATGGAACGTCTAAGTTCAGTTCTGGTGGGAAATGAGAGGATTTTTTAAAAAACTTTGGGAGCCCCTCCTAAATTGTCTTCCAGATTGTCCAGCAGACCTCGTACGTAGGGGGCATAGCAATGTGGTCTGGTGTCCCTCTTGTGCTCCTGTATGCTCATAATGCCCTCTATTGGGTTACTATAGTTACTTATTTTGTTCTGCTTTGGTGGCTTCTGCCTCATTCACTTGACTTATACAAGCTCTGAGACCTCTATGTGGTGTCCTGTGTAGAGCTGCGGTTAATACATGAATGTACTGTACGCTGTGCTGCTGTTGTTTGTTTTATTTAAAAAAAAATGTTTTGTCTCTTTTTAACCCCAAATGATCTGTAACATGCCCATGTTTTACTCATACTTGTCCATGCTGTCTTGTTTCTTTGTTTTATTTCTGTTTGTTTTAAAAATTCAATAAAATGCTATCTTTAAAAAAAACACACACAAAACAAAGAAAAACTGCACATACAAAGCACAAAAGAGGTTGACCCACACTACATCAATTAGATGTTTCCTTTATGTTGTTAAATGCTTATGCTTTTTTCAGCGTGCAACAGTCATTTAGTTTCACAGCTAGGTCCTTTTAACTTTGCACAAATAATAGGATTAATCAACTTGATCAGCAGGCATGCCAAGCAGTGTCCCCAGATAGATGTTTTCCACAGCAAAGGGCTCAACTTGTTAAAACAGGAAGCATACCCATGCACTTAAAACAAAAAAAAAAATATCTGCATCCCATTCAGGTAAGCTGGTCCTGGTACTATAACATGTTGGACCACCAGAGTCCCTTAATGGAAGGCTCCTTTCCAGCATCAAATCTTGTCACTATGAAAACAAAACTATACCTACATCCCAGTACAACTACAGGTTAAGGAAAAGTGTGAATACATGAATGTAGAAACAGTAAATGCAGATGTTTCCACACAGGTGCACTCAACAATACAATTAAGCCATTAACAGCCAGTCAGGCTGATTTTATATCAAGATGGTGAAAGTAGAAGATGTGCTGTTCACACCACGCATTAACGTTTTAGCTATGCATACACAAATGTGTTGTGGTCCATAGTGAAGGAATGCCTTATTAAAATGTCTGTGAAATCTGAAATTTTTGGAAAGCACATCAGGGTATATTATCTTGAGCAATTTGCTTCGTCTGCAGCATTACAAAGGACACATTCGGTTCTGCTGATTTTTTTTTTTCCCTGTCTTTTGAAATTCTAAGAGAAGGCACATAAATTGAATTGCTGCTGTTTTCTGATTTAAAACAGTGACACATTTGGTCTTTGCACATGAAAATGACGAAATCCTATGTTTTTATTTGCATATAGAGTGGGAAAGTGAGATTTGATCAGAAGTGGTTGCTTGAGAAGCATGTGGAGACACATTCTAATGCCAGGTGTGAACTGATGCTCTTAGAGCTGCCCACTCTTGATAAGATTACCCAAGGCACATGTTGATGCCAGATATGAACAAGGCCAAAGTGACTTTGAAATAGGGTTCATTGTTGGGCACAGATGGCAGGAGTTTCAGTTGCAAAGACTGCTCAACTGGCTTTAAATAGGAAAGGGACTTAAGTAGCATCTGCATTTGATGGGAAAGACAATAAGTAGAGTCAGAAACTGTGGTCATCAGCACACATTTGATGAATGTGATCCTGGTGTTAGTGAGTTATGTGAGGAAAAGCACAACAGCAGTCCTGATGATCTGGCTGAGTCAGGAAGAAGAGTCCATCTACAAGAAATGTGAGAGTACAGGGAGAGAGGTGCACTGACAAAACAAAAAAAAATTAGTTTCCTTGCTGATCCCAGAATGCAAGCAGAAAGGCAACAAAAAACTAGAGGAGCACACTGAGGCTAAATCCAAGAACAAATAGGTACAAAATTTAGCTAAACACAAACAAGTCATAAACACAAAAAACTGACGGAGAAAAAGAAAGCACAAATTAAATACACAAGGGAGCACAAGGGAGCAGAGTAACAAGGAGCAGGTGGAAACAGCAAAGGTAATCAAAAAGACAAAAAAGAATAAAACACAAAGACAGGAAGTAAAACAATACATGGCACACAAAGAAAAAGATGTTGAAAGAAAACAGAACAGAGAGCAAAACCAAGGACCATTAAAAAAAAAAAAAAAAAAAGGGCCATTATAGTCGTTTTGCATAAACCCTCATTATCAACCAACTGTCACAACCGAACTAGGACGTGAACCCAAATGCATGACTCAGGAGATAAAGTTCAAATAAATAATCTTTTAATGACAAAGTTACAAATAAAAATCGCTCTTACAGAGGAAAAACTACACAACTAAAAATCACTCACTGAGAGGAAAAAAACACTGACGAAAATCTTCTCGTAATACTGCGTAACAAAAAAAATAAAAATAAAAATCACTCTTACAAGGAAAAACAACTTTAACTATAGAACAAAGGCAAGACAAAGTATCAAAATAACATCAAAATAACATAAGGCACAACTGTGGTAAATACAAA
>NW_007578712.1:92932-95283 GCF_000690725.1 Stegastes partitus
GGCTACACTTAGAGACAGACAACCAAGCACACTCACATTCACACCTACGGACAATTTAGAATCACCAATTAACCTCAACATGTCTTTGGACTGTGGGAGGAACCCAGAAAGAACCCATGCTGCATGGGGAGAACATGCAAACTCCCCGCAGAAGATCTTAGGTGTCCTCACCGGGACGAGAACCGGGGATTTTCTACCTGCGAGGCGACAGTGCTAATCACTAAGCCACCTTGCAGCCCCATTATGAACCAGAATGTGCATTTGACAGTTCAGTGTTGCAGAAAAAACAGGCCGTGGTCTACAGAGATGCAAAAGTGATCCTTCACCATGTTCTCGGTGGGTACATGTGTGGCTTACACCGAGAGAACAATGCAGGCCTGAATGTTTGGTTCCTACAGTGCGGGGATTAAAGAAAAGGCAAAATTTTCAATAGTCACTCAAATAACTAGAAAAAAAATTAATAATGAAAAAAAAAATTGCTAAATTATATTTTAGTGAAATAAGACATTGCTTTTGAATCGTGGTTGAAAAGAATAATTAAAACAACAACAACAACAAACAAAACTGTCCCGGACAAATTAGAGCACTTTGCTGATGAGCAGTGGGACAAAATACCTGTCAACAGGTGCAGAAGTCTGACTGAGAGTTACAGAAAACATTTGATTGCAGTGATTGGCTCAAAGGGTTGTTCAACAAAATATTAGTTTATGGGTCCCATCATGCTTGCTTGCTTGTTGTTTTTCGTTGTTATTTTTTTAAAAATATATATATTTTTGTTGAATCAGAATTCAAAAGCAATGTCATGATTTCCATTGAATTTTTATTTATTATTACTTTAGTCAATTTCAGCTTATTTCAGTGACAGCTGTTTTTTTCCTTCTTTAATGGGAGGGTATGAATACATTTGTGGACCACTGCATTTCACAATGTTTTTGAAAAATAGAGACAATTCTGATTTCTCATGCAAATCATCAGGACAATTCATTTTCATACGAGTAATCCGTAGGCTTCACAGTCTTGGTGACACATTCTTTAACACCTTTGTGTGGGAGAATTTTATTTACACAGACACACATAAGCTGGGAAACAGAATGGCTGCTTTCTCTAAAACGATGAGCAATTTCAGGTCAAACTGTGTGATTTAGGATCTTAAATTGTTGTTCTTAACGGATGAGATGTTTTTCCTACATTGATCTTGAGGCCACGAGCACTGTAACAAATACACAACTTTCTTTCATATGACAGATTATGAATGAGGAAATCTTTACCTGAAACTGGATTTGTGAAATGTCATGCTTTAATGATGGTGTCCCAGGCAGTGCGATTTCTACAAACAAAACAACAGCCTTTGATAAATGACTCTTTTCCTCTGTGGTGAAGTGCAATGTTTTTCACTGTCATTGATTACAATGCATCCCCCCCCCACCCCCACCCAATGTACAAAATGTGTATTTGTGCACACTAAAGGTGACAGAAATGGTGCAAAGATTACTAATTTTTATTTTTTTTTAAAAAAGGAGCATGACGTAAATGTTCAGACTCTGCTTTCTTTCTCAATCACAGGATGAAGTGGTTTGGGTTGTTACAGGTTACAGAAACTGTAGGAGGCAGCCGCCCCCTGCATCCCTGCAGCATTCAGACATTGTTCGACCATCCAACAAGCACTTTGATAATATTAATAACACCTTCAGCCATCGGTGGGTCTTGGCAGGCAGCTTTAGATCCCTGACGCTGTTACACTGACATAACCGCAGTTGATTACGCTGGTGATTACGAAGAGAGAGAGAGGACCAGAAGTCAGTTAGTGTCAGAAGCACAGAAGGAGAGGCCACTGTGCAGGTAGGCCCAAATTAAACATACCCCACACAAACTCGGATTTATAGTGAATTTTTATTCGACCAGCAGAACAACCACAAAAACAAGAGACAAAAGAGGGTAAGACATTGTTTTTGCCAACAAATCAGCGAAGCAGTTCTTATAATTGTAAACCAGCTTTATGTATGTTTCTACTGGGATTCTGCTCCACTTCAAGTCTTAAGTTCCCTACACTGCTGCCCACGTCCAAGTTTTTCTGCAGAATGTAGAACAGTTTCATTCAGAATCCTAATGGAGTCGTCCTTTCTACTACTTCTGTTTCTACTTTCTATTTTTACTCTGTACTTTTTTAAACTTTTATGATACTCCATTTTATTTTAAATACTACTTGCACGTTAATTCACTTTTTTTGTGTGTTGTTTTCCTTACCTATCTTGAATGCAATCTATCTATCTATCTATCTATCTATCTATCTATCTATCTATCTATCTATCTATCTATCTATCTATCTATCTATCTATCTATCTATCTATCTA
>NW_007578712.1:97879-99113 GCF_000690725.1 Stegastes partitus
GTTTAAAAGGCACTTCAAGGAAAAATAAGTAAATAAGGTAAAATTTTGACCAAAAGATATCATGTGATTTTACATTTAAATTTACAGGTATGATCTCTTCAGAAATTTGCAATTTTGCCATAGTTTCTAGAATTGGACACTGACCACCAGATAAAGTCATGTTCCAAGTGGACTGTGTGGGAGGAAGCCAGAGAACCAGCAAAAACCAATACTGCACGGGGAGAACATGCAAACTCCACGTAGAAAGATTCCAGTGCCCCCACCGGGACGTGAACCAGCAACCTTCTTGCTGCGAGGCAACAGTGCTACCAACTCCGCCACCTTGCAGCCCAGAAAAAAACTAAATTTGTAAAATCCAAATGTTTTGATTAAATCCTGTATTTACAGGTTAAAACAAAAAACAAAAAAAATTAACTGATAGATTATATCACTATAGACTCCATCCATCCATTATCTATACACCACTTAATCCTCACTAAGGTCACAGGGGCCTGGAGTCTATCCCAGCTGATTAGAGCGAAGGCAGGGGACACCCTGCACAAGTCGCCAGTCTATCACAGGGCTACACTTAGAGACAGACAACCAAGCACACTCACATTCACACCTATGGCCAATTTAGAATCACCAATTCACCTCAACATGTTTTTGGACTGGGCTGCAAGGTGGCTCAATGGTTAGCACAGCCGGTTCACATCCCGGTGAGGACACCCGGGATCTTTCTGTGTGGAGTTTGCATGTTCTCCCCGTGCAGCGTGGGTTTTCGCCGGCTCTCCGGCTTCCTCCCACACAGTCCAAAAACATATTGAGATGAATTGGTGATTCTAAAAATTGTCCATAGGTGTGAATGTGAGTGTGCTTGGTTGTCTGTCTCTAAGTGTAGCCCTGTGATAGACTGGTGACCTGTCCAGGGTGTCCCCTGCCTTCGCCCTAAATCAGCTGGGATAGGCTCCAGCCCTCCACGACCCTAGTGAGGATTAAGCAGTGTATAGATAAGGGATGGATGAATGGATGTTTTTGGACTGTGTGGGAGGAAGGCAGAGAATCAGGAGAAAACCCACACTGAAGAGAACATGCAAACTCCACGCCAGAATGCGAACTGGCGACCTTCTTGCTGCGAGGCAACAGTGCTAACCACCGATCCACCTTGCAGCCCATAAAAGCAACAATCATGTAGAATTACAGAGAAGGCTGGGGAGATTGTTCCCTGCTGGTTTGGAGAAATTATTATGAATAA
>NW_007578712.1:99150-133769 GCF_000690725.1 Stegastes partitus
ACAGTCCATTTACCATTTCGACGAGATTTGTTCAGCGTACGCTGGAGTTTCTGACTGAGATGCCGGTACCTGAACTGCTCAGCATCATCAGGATGTTCTTGGCGGAGATCCTTGGATTCTTCTCACACAGCCACTGTCGCCAGCACTGTGAATGTGTGGCCTCCTACCACACCCTTTAAGATGAGACTCCTTGTACTTTGTGATTATACTTTGGACTGGGGCCACTGGTACTTGAAAACACTTGGATAGGACTTTATAGTCATTCTCTGTCCTGTGAGTAGCAGCTCTCTCTCTTAGTGATGGGTCCTAAAATCAAACTCACTAAGCTCTTTGGCTTCAGCTGTGACTTTGAATTGAGTAGTAACTGAACTGTTGCATCAGCTGTTTTCATTTTAAAGTGTATTAGAATTACCCAGAACGTAGCAGGAATTTCAAAGGCCATTTTAAACAGTATTGCTGCATTTACAGAAGAAACCTATTATTCCAACAAAAAGTCACGATGAGTGAGGTGTGCATGGGTATGAATAATTTGGGCCTTAACTGTACATGTGAAGTTGAGATGTGGAGGTTTTGTTGGCTGCTTGCCCTGCAGAGCAATCACATTACTATGCATCATGAGGGTTGCAAAGAGTTGAGCCATCAGGTCCAGACAGCTAAAGAGCCTCCAGATAGCTATGGATCAGAGGGAGTGCTCTGAGAGGGAGCGTTCCTTGGACACTGGCCACGGCCTGATCCTTCCTAATGATGATGGCTGTACTGCATGTGTACAATAATAATTTGATTCTGAGACTAATTACAACAGAGTGATATCAGTGTGGTCTGACTGACTGACCATTAGCATCATTCTTGGCTGGAACTTGCTCCTTTTAGCAGATTTCAGCTGCAATCAGTTATTTTCATCTCAACTCATCTGAGGTGAAGAAAAATGAATCTTACAAAACATATTGTTGTGACAGAAAGGAGTCATCAGAAGTTGGCACAATCCAAAAGTGGTTTTATACAATAGAGTACATTTCCATCACTGTCTGCAGTAGAAGAAATATGCTCGTTTTGTCAGACTTGAATACTGATATGTGTCATGAATGCATTTAATTTTAAATCAGATTTCATTCATATTGCCATCACAAAAGTCAGCAGCTCTGTATGTATGTGTGCATGTGATTTGGAATGTGGAAAGTAAGCTGGCAGAGGAAGCACTGGATTCGGATGGGTTAACACAAGAAATGAGCCAGGTTTCTGAAGTGAAACTCAATTCAGCTCCTGCAGACTCTCTCCCAGTCACCCCGATGATCCTGAGGGACCTGGGGACACGAAGACATCTCTGAATTCAAAATGTCATTTCTGACCTTTAGATTGATTGGCTTTTTAGTAACTTGGCCTAAATGTCCTTCTACCTGTCACAGAAAACTTAAACTCAATTATTTGTGGAGGATGTGAGACTCCTTTGATGAACTGCTGTCACCCAAATGACCCTCTCAATGCGTGCGCGGGTGATAGATTTAATTCCTTCAACAAACACCAATGAATATGCTGATGAGTTCGGGGATCCCTTGGTAAAATGAGATTTTGCAGTGTGGATGTGAGCAGGGCACTGTCATTCAGTATTTTCTTTGCTGATTTATTCCTGTTCATGGTTATATGGGGCTGGATGAGATCCAACCATGCATTGGAGATATGTTCTTCCATTGGGGGGCTAGTGCAAGACGACATAATTATTCATTGATCCGTGCAGGGAAATTCTGTTTTTGATTCCTTCTCCACACTATAAGGTCAGAGGTCAGGGACAGCCTGCCACAGAACAGCTGGGACTTCGTCAGGACACATGACAAGTGTGATTGTTGCACAAAAGGAGGAGAATGTTAGTTGAAGGACTTTGATAATTGATTAAATGTATACTGGTAACTCACAGGTAACTCATGCGTAACTCTGCAACACACATTAAGACACATGCACAGTAGATGAGGTTGCACATCACTTGAAATCTAAAACAATGCAACACAGCTCTGTACAGGAGTAGAATAACTGAGGGGGAACTGAAACTATACTGTAGTAAAAAAAAATAATTCGATGACAAACCATCCTCTAAAGGTGACAAACTCAGAGGAAGAGAGATCTGTGATAATCACATGGGTTATCCAACACATGGCCAGCTTTGCAAGTGTGTAAACCTATTTATGAACGCAACAGTAAGGTCATAAGCACGCCAAATATATCCAACAAGTAACAAGTGAGGGCAACAACTGACGCAACTTGAAGCAAGAGCAGGGATTAGCTGCACTGAGTAGAGCAGTAATGTATTACAAATACTCTGAGTAGCATATATTGAACATATATTTTCCTGCCATTTAAATGCATATTTACTTATGTTCATGTTCTGCTCATGGTTATTTGAAGATCTTTCATTTTTATTATTTTGCAGTTCACACAAAGAGGAAAATAATGCAACAAACATTGAATCCTTTAAACTAACCCCATTTGCTGTATTCTGATTCTATTTCTTTATTATTTCTATAATCTGTGTTTTTGATACCACCATGACCAGTTTCTTTAAAGTTGTTATTGTTTTAATACAGGGGGGAATTCTTTTCTTGCATTTCCAAGGTACATTTTTGTTCTTTCTATGAAGCCAAGTTCAACATCTATATTTTCGCCACACAGGGTCTCATCAGAGTCAAACTACAGGCTGCTTTTTATCTCTTTATACACTAAAGAAAAAATATATTTTTTAAAAGTTTTTTTTTTTCAGTACTCACAAACAAGACTTCAAACATGTCCAATTGGATTGTTGTTTGAGTACCTATTACTTTAAGAGAGATACACAAGTGTCCACTAGAGAGGACACAGAAGATTTTTTTTTTAGTATTTTAGCAGTTTAAAAGGCACTTCAAGGAAAAATAAGTAAATAAGGTAAAATTTTGACCAAAAGATATCATGTGATTTTACATTTAAATTTACAGGTATGATCGCTTCAGAAATTTGCAATTTTGCCATAATTTCTAGAATTGAACACTGACCACCAGATAAAGCCATGTTCCAAGTGGACTGTGTGGGAGGAAGCCAGAGAACCGGCGAAAACGCACACTGCACGGGGAGAACATGCAAACTCCACGCAGAAAGATTCCAGTGCCCCCACCGGGACGTGAACCAGCAACCTTCTTGCTGCGAGGCAACAGTGCTAACCACCGATCCACCTTGCAGCCCATAAAAGCAACAATCATGTAGAATTACAGAGAAGGCTGGGGAGATTGTTCCCTGCTGGTTTGGAGAAATTATTATGAATAATGTTAGTTTAATGTTTAGTTAAAGTTTGAATGACAGTCCATTGAAATGGACGCCAGACGTGAGTCTAAGAACCTAAAAGAAACACAACACTGTGTTACAAAGGTGTTTAACAGGTAAATCAAGTTGTAATAATGAGACTGTTGTTGTTGTGCACTGCCCCTTTAAGAATGTAGTCAAAACAAAGTGTGGAATGGCCGGCCGCACGGAAGTGGTTTTGTTTCGGTCTCTACCCACAATAGTATGTGAGAAATGAGAGCTTTTACGTATTTAAGATTCAGTTAGCTCCCTTAAAGGTGTTTTGTATTTATTTAAGAATATTTTATTTTTTGTTAATATTATTTTGTTTTCGCCCGAACTAAACGAAAGATAGCGAGCTAGCTTGTTAGCTAGGTCTATTATCGCAAGCAGCCATGCCGTCCTACTCTGAGCTGAGGAAAACCAACCACTTCTACTACTTCATCAAATTCACCTTAAATGTCTACTCTATGCTCTTCTCGGTAAGTTTTTGTTCTAATTATTCACGTCAGCATCCATAGTAAGCTCATTTAAGCTGCACCCATGCTAACTGTAAAAGACTGAAGCCACTCAATAGCATCTGCGAGACATCCTTCCAAACTTCATTGAAAACACCTGTATTTACGTGTATCATCTGTTCCAGCCACATATCCAATTTGTAGAATAAAGCTTAACCTATATGGGGAACCTATATATTCTACTATATAATTCGGCATATGTGCCGAACTACAACTGCGGCTCTTTCGGTTACAATTTTAAATTTAAATCACTGCTTCATCTCAAACTCCAGCCAACTTCCACTTAAATAGCGTTACAGCTCGTGACAGCGTATTTCCGAGATTTTACTGAAACCAACTAATGTATGTTAGACAGAACACATTCCGAATTCACCAATGGGCTATAATAAGTATAAGATAATTCAAGATTAGAATAATAGGTGTGTGCATTTGTCGTTGTGCCATGTAACATTAAGTTAGCATGTTTTTTAAAGGCCTTTGGTGTGGAATTTCGTGGATCCTTGCTAGCTGGTAAATGGTTAGCGTTAGCTTACAAGAAAAGCATTATCCCATGCATTTTCATAAATTTTAATCAATTTAAAATACAAGAACAGTGGGTAGCCTTGTAATATAACAAAATATGCATATGTTAATAATTGCTTTTGGCATTGAAACAATACACAGCGATCACCGGCTAACATGCAGCACGGTGGCGCAGGGCGTTGGATCCAGTTAAAGGGGTGATATTGTGAGTAAACAGTTTGCCGACAGAAAATACGAGCAGGCTAACGGGAGCTAATTCAGGCTCCTGTTGTTGTTCTTCTTTCTATTGAAGTGAAAGATTTACTTTTATTAAATTAGATATTGATAATTGATGTATTTCTGATTTTGACCTGTGCATTCCTCCACATGAGCATATCAGATCTTTTATCTGATCAGCACACAGGTGGCAAAGCTGTCTTGTACAGAACTAATGTTGTTTCCCACTTTAATGAGCACTGTAGTTCTGGCATAGTTCCATCATTTTGGTTCATTTGACTTCAGGTGAGCAAACAGAAATCTATTTCAATAAAGTTTCACTTCTCACTGCTGACCATATTATTGTGACTTCAACTTTAAGCCCTTTTCAGGCATGACATATCGAACTTTGTCGGCTTCACCATGCTGTTAAAGTGGCATTTTTCTGTCATTCAGACAGATGTCAGTTTTACATTCATGTTCCTTGTGACTCTCTTGAGATATATCCATCACATTGATAGATATTTGTCATTGGACAGTACACCAAGTGTACTGTGATGAACACATTAATAATAGTTAATAATGCACTAATGAACAAAAGACTAAAAAAGCAAGCTTATCAACCTTTTTGAATAAAAAAATAAATTTAGTGTATTTATGATTTCCCAAATCACTTAAAGTACTGTTCATGTGTGTGATGTTATTTAAAACCCAACTTTACTAACAATAAAAAAAAAATAATAATAAAAAAAGAACTACAACGATAAAGAAATATCTGAACATCTGTGATGCAGCTCTACTTTAACTGCAGTTTACTAACTGTTGGTCTGTGTGACAGGTCTCCTGTCTGAGGTGAAGAAAATTACACAGTGTGACCTGCTGTTAGACCCTGATCGATCCTGTCTCTAAGTCAGAAATAATTTATAATTATAAATAATTAATAAAGTTGCTGACGTGGTTCAGCAAACAGAAATGTGTGCAAATGGTTTCACTTTGGATATCCTCCTATGGATCCTGCTGCTGTTTGAGGCTGCAGGTTTTTAATAAACTTAAAGCAAAGACTCCGACAAACAGCTGAAAGCAACAAACTAAACTTCAGCTCCTGTTCACATTTTGTTAAAAAAAAAAATCATGGATTACATTTACGATCGTTGATTTTCGATAATCTTTGTCCATCATGTTTTTCTGTGAACGTTTCAGTTTGTCATAGATATAAATTGGTTGAGAAAAGTGAATGAGAAGGCGTTGTTTGCATTTGTCAGAAAACTGTGTCTGTTGCTTTCTGTGATGTTTTTGAAAGTATATTGGTGCTGAAATCCTTGTACGTATGTAAACTCATTATCTCATATCTGCACATATTCATATGTAAACTCATGTCACAGCTCTACTTATCCACATGTAAATTCACTGTCATATTTACATACATTTATATATACATCCATATGAAGGTTAATTATGTCTGGTATATTGTCTCTATGAGACTTTTATTATATCTTTTTTTTAATTTTTTTTTTTTTAGCTGTATTGTACTTTTGTAATTATTGTCCTGCCATGTCTGTTCTCCCATGTCTCATCTGTATCCAGCTGCTGTAAAATGTGAATTTCCCTGGGTGAGGGATCAATAAAGTTTGTCTTATCTTTTTTTTAAATGTGGAAAAAGCCTTTCAAAAACCATCTCACTTAACTCAAAGTACAGTTGTGCCTATCTGTTTATATGACAGCATACACTTTAGACTTGTGCCATATTAAAAATGATATGGAAATGCTACTAGGTTCAATTTAGTAAGATTGCCATTACAAATTTTATGGTAAAGTGACCAGAGTGCTCACTCAGACATAACGCTGACACATTCAGATGCAGTCAGATTAATAGTAAGGTATGTATGTTGGAATGTGGCTTCAGACTGCAGCAGATAAACCATCTCTAATGTAAAGATTTATCCAAATAAGCAAATATGCATTAATGCTGTTTTGAATGAGATGGCCAAGGTGAGGTGCAGATTCAAGAAGAAGCATTTAAATTAGGTTTTTCAGCATTTAAAAAAAAAAAAAAAAATCACAACACAGCTCTCTTTCATTAAGCTACACTGACCTCCAAACACTCAAGTTAATGAATTTGGTACACTTTGGTTGTGGATGGAGCAGTTGTCTGTGCAAACAGGTGCACTGGCAGCTTAATGGATCTACTCATGCAGGACTTTGGGCATATTTGTGTTTGTTGAAGTGGGTGGGATTAATTGGGCCACCATAGCCACTTCAAGTAAGTTAATGATTTTTTTTTTTTTTTGCAAAAGCATTGAAAAGTAAAGGTGAATCATCCTAGGCATTAATCGTCCCAAATCCCTGTATTCTATGTGGCATCATGCTTCCACCATCTATACCACTTTGGTCTCCAGGAACACTGTCAGTTTGCACCACCACTCATCCTGTAGTTGTCAGATATGTGCACCCTAAAGCACACTATTGAATATGACTCCAAAACATTAGTAGTTTGATTCCATTAGCAGTCCACAGTCCCTTTCATATGATCCGTCTGTGTCCTCTGCTATCTGTCCCTCTTACTGCTGTGATTTAGGACAGTGTGGCCCGGCTCAGCTCAATAGACAAAAGCTCCTTTGCCCCCAAGCTAGCCATGTAGACTTAATTAAAGCTATCTTTGCTGTCAGAATGTTAAGTTTGGTTGATGTCATTTAAGTGGGGTTCTGATGACAGGAATCTCATGGGATTTACTAAGGCTTGCCCAGTGGAATGTGAATAAGTCTGGTTGTTTTTTAAAATTATATTTTTTCTATTTCTTGAAAATCACATACAACCATACAGTATTTTTTATTAGATACTGCAAATTGCAAGCACCTTAATTTAACATGGATTTTGCGTATTCCTTAAGAATGACTGTTAGCTGAAAGCCTCACATGTATACAGCATACAGGTCAGACCTTTGCACAGGGGCACTGTTTATCCAATATGTGCACCCATCAGGGTTTTCTGTGAGGGTTGGTGTCAGATCTCTTTCTATAAAGTCTGTTTCTCATTATTCTTTCATCTGTATTACTGCTGCAGTGAAGGTTAAAGCCGACATTGCAGGGTTTTCTCAAAGGTGCTGTCTGGGTTCCAGATTTACTTTCAAACACAAATGTTTATACTTGATTTATTCTTTGTTGAGGCTTACCTTATCAGTAGCTTGCTACCTGCTTATCCATGCTGGTGCTTCTAACTGTCATCAGAGCTGATGTGACAGAAATATCTATCAGCTGATTAGCTTGATGATGAGTGTCGGTCACACTCCCTTCACACAAACTGTTTAAACACGAATTGTAATTCAGTGTTTAAACATCTGTCTTTCCTGTTGCCAGCCTCACTTTATGCTGAGATCAAGATGCGTCTCAGTAGTTTTTTTTTTCCTGCACCAATGTTTCCAAATCCATTCTGATAGGTTTCCTAAATACCTGTTTATGTCCATTTGGCTTAAAGTGCTCCACAAAAAACACTTAGGTGCCACACCTCAGCTTTTCTATGGTAGGGAAAACCCTGCACTGAATGTGTGAACTAAGCCAAATGTTTCTGCTTTATAGACGGTCGTGGGCAGTAAATGGAGTTGCAGTAGTTGGACCCCACTCTTAAAGCAAATTACCTCGGTTTGCAATTGAAAATCAATAGCAGAGACGCAAACACTGTTTCCTGTTTCCCTTTTTGCAGCACTTTGATTAGTTAAGAAGAAACACAGGTGGAACAGTGTATTTGAGTAATTTGTCAACATGTGCCCTGAAGATATTTTATCATTGTGCACCAAGATTTGGTTCGTCTTCTGCCAAACTAACCAGCTGGAAGCAGTGGTGGAGAGTAACGAAGTGCATATATTCAAGCATTTTACTTGAGTGCAATGTTGAAATGCGTTTCCTTGACACACTTCTATTTTCTGCTTATGCTTCACATCACGTTAGAGAAATATTGTTCTGTTCACTCCACTACATTTACCTAACAGATAAAATTACTAGGGGTTGAACAATATGTGTTTGTTTTTTAACTATTAGTAATCAAGGAGAACAATGACTGATATTTGAAGTTTTGCAAGTGAAAATAAAAATCTTAGGGCCAAAATTTAGAATGATACAAACTCCAACACAGAGTTTTGTTAAAATGATTTTGTTTTCTAATGTTTTGAATGTGTTTAGTTAACTTTTCAACATTTGTCCTTCAGTGTTCATGACCTTACTTGTTACGTGTAACCAACTAGATGTGCTGTGGCTCATAACCAACTTTTTTGAATTTCCCTTCTGGGATATATAAAGTTTTTTTTTTTTTCATTTCATTTCATTTACAGTGATTAAGCAGAGTCATAGGTGAGCTGTTGTGCTTAAGCTGCAGGGAGTGTGTATGGGTGGCTGGGGAGAGAGGCAGCGACTACTTACACCTGCACATTTACAGTGTGGAAAGTTACAGTGTAGTTACATCTAAGGCAAAAAGTGTTTATTTTAATTTAAAAACTGCTAAATATGTAACTTTGATGCACAGAGAGGAGCTTTAAGGGGTTTAATAGTCAACCAGAGAGGAACTTTAAGTCAATCTTTTTAATTGGAGATTGACTGAAAAAGTAATAATACAGATTGCTAAATATTTGATCTCGCCAGGCAAATAATATCTGTCTTTAAATAATCACTCTTGAGTTTGCCTGTAAATATTTTTTGATCAAAACACAATCAGTTCTTCAAATGCAGAACATTAAAAAAATAAAATAAAATAAATCAGTGGATCCCTACCTTTTTGGCTTGTGGCTTCTTGCAATAAACTTGGTAAACTCCTGCTTCACATTTTTAGATGTCTGTGAGTTATAAGTAGCTCTACCAAAGAGTAATTTTACCTCCAAGTTTTGTTTAACGAACAGTCAGAAGTTCAAAAAGATTAAATATGGCAGCATTTCACATAAAAGAAAGGTTCTGAGGGGGAAAAAATGCAAATTTGTGTAGCAGAATTTTTTTTTTTCTTATTTCTTAACCCATCAAGTTTCTCAAGATAATTAATGTAGCCAGAAGTAGTTTCCCCTGAACAGCTACAACAGAAAAATGTGACTTTAGCATACATGCATGTGTAGGAATCTTATGTTTAATATAGTATAATAATGACTAACTCAGAAGTGCCAGTCTCTTGCTGAACAATTCCTTTTACTTTGATACAGGAAGTCTACTTTGCTGATAATACTGTTTCTACGTAGTTTTATCTGTAGGATCAGCCTGTTTCTCCTATTACCAACTAGAAGTCAAAGTGTAAAGCAAAGCTGTGGACATGAATGTACTTTGGAGCCAATCATTGTTGTCATGGTGCAGTCATATTATGCTAGCATCACATTTTACCCTCATTTTTCTTTTTCCCTATACCTTTAGTCATCCTTTCACATTTCGTAGCCTTTACCCAACATGATGTGAGCACTCACAGCAGCTTCAGTGCATTTTAAGGTTTGTGGACAGGAATCCAAAGAATCTAAGTATGTTATGTATAATAAACTAGGAAAACTATTTAAACTTTAAGTTTTACCTATAAAGTAAGGGCGGCTGTGGCTGGTAGAGCAGGTTGTCCTCCACTCGCAAGGTTGGTGGTTCGATCTATCATCTATCTATCATCCACAGTTGAAGTGTCCTTGGACAAGACACCGAACCCGACGTTGCTCCCAATTGCAGGCTGCACCTTTCATGGCAGTTCTGTCACCATTGGTGTATGTATGTGTGTGTGAATGGGTGAATGAGAAACACATTGTAAAGCGCTTTGGATACAAGCGCTATATAAGTACAGACCATTTACCATTTAAAGTGCCAAAAGCTCACTTGCTGTAGGAATGAAACAATTAGGCAAGCATAGTTTAGGCTGTGAAATGGTGGGAAGACCATTAGTGTTACACAGTGCAGAGCCAAAATATCTGAAGAGGACATTTCCTGCCATGTGCTACTGGTGCAACAATTGAATCCTACTCTGATTTGATCAAAGAACGAGGAAAGAAACTGAACTGGCCAGCTGATGTACTGACGTCAGTGCCTTCCCTGTAGGATTGTTGGTGCTGTTAAACCAAACAGAGCAAAGCGAAGAAGTCAAACAGCCACATTAAGTTTTAAAACAAACTGACCTACACTGAGGGAATCTAATGCACTATCCAATCTCTGCTGGTAATTTAAGTTACATTTCAGTTGTACTGATTAAATCTCCCAAATGTCACTGAAATCATATTCTCCGGTGCTACCATTTGTTTTTGGATTGTTGCATTAAGCGATGATGGCCATGACAGCACGCCTATACACCAAGACTTATTGTACTTATCCTAAATAACACTGGTGCCACGGGGGAGGGCATGTCCTGTCCCCTTCATTTACTGAGTAATTCCAATAAGTGGATATGGTTGTAGCTTGTATTGACTGGAGCCTTATCCTGACTTAAGCAACAAATCCACTTAAAAACCTTTAGTTGTCTGGATTTTAAAGGAGCATCTCAAACTCTTTTAATAGTATTAATGTTGTTTCAATGACTGAGGGACTGATGTTTTATATATGCTTTAATTACATTCACATGCTTTTTCTGTTCTGCCTGTCTGTTCATTTGTATTTTAAAAAACAGTTTCTGTCTGCCCTTTATGTTGACATTTCATTTTTCAGGGCAGTTTGATCCAAAATGGCATCATAACTCTAACAATTCTTAATGTAATTTGCAGGAGAGAGGATAAAGAAAACAGAATCATAACAGTGTTTTAAGTGCAGTTGTCTGTCCACACATAGTTATACTGGCTCTATCCTGTAGAGGGTCACATGAGGCTGGAGTCTCTTACAGTCTGGAAGTAAAGGCAGATGTTTACAACAGAGTCTATTTGTTGAAACCACTGAACAGTGTTGAGTTGTTAACAGCATCTCTAATGTCAGTCTCCACACAATTGGTACTCCCCAAAAGACATCCGAATTAATATATAGATCATAAAACAACACTACTTAATCAACTGAGGAGTTCATCTCATCAACCCTCTGTCACTTTCCATTGCTTTCTCTCCCCAGCTGATGGGTCTGTGTGTGCTGTGTGTGGGAGTGTATGCCGAAGTGGAAAGGCAGAAGAATCGAACCCTGGAGGGTCTTTTCCTGGCTCCCGCAGTGGTGCTCATCCTGCTGGGTCTGGTGATGTTCACTGTATCAGTGGTGGGCATGGTTGGATCCCTCAGGGACAACAAGACCCTGCTGCACATGGTAGGGATCATGGAGGAGGAGGAGGGGTTGTGTTAAAGGTTGTTGTACGTGATACCCATTTACTCTTTGTATAATAGTTCTAAAAAAAAAATCTTTGATTATTCATTTTCAATGATTTAAAAAACCTAGAATCAACTTGTCCAACATTCTTTGAAGCACCCATAGGTGTTACCAGAACTGGAAAAAGTGTTAGAGATTTTTTACTGATTACATTTTTAATTTGTTGCTATTCTTGTTTCCTACCTGTCCATGTAAGTTCAGCCGACAGTTCAGCTGAAAAGTCCCAGAAATTTTGTCACGTGACTGTTTGTCTGTTTGTTTGTTGCAGCTGTGTCACTAACGGCGTTATGACTGCACAGAGAACAGTAGTGTCTGTTTTTTTCAGTCTGGTTAGAGCAAATGGTTTATTTCTAATTTTTAAATGAGACTTGATTAATAAAGTGATTTTGATTAAATATCCAGATATGTAGCCCTGATTTGGTTGTTTTTCCCAACAGAACCAAACTTCACACATGATTAGTTCAAGAGTCATCACAAGTTTAAAATCTGACAGGTCTTCCTGATTTTACAGTTTGGTGCTATAATAAATGGTGTCATTTTGGCAATTAAAAAAACAAACAAAAAAACATGTCTTTTAAACCTACGGACGGGTTTTGGGGTTCAGAGAGTCTTTGTTTTTTGTTTTTTTTATGCAGTTCAAGTTGTCAGTTTAGTTACAAAATCAGGGCAGTAATGTGGAATAAAACGATTATTGGAAAAAAAAAATACTTCTATAAAACTATGCGTTTAAATGTGTATGTGGACACAGTTTTTGTAAATACACTAATTGTCACAGCAGTTGATAAAAAATTTAAAGTGAGGATCACTTTTAGATGCCATTTTCTCTTCAAATCCAAAAGCACAGCTGTTGCATTTGCCAATAACAGAAAAAGCTCAAATGAATATTATTGTGGTTGCTATGCAACTGTCTCATTAGCTGTAGCTAAATAACTTGAACTGAGAAAGGGGATTATAAGTTAGCTATAGAAGAGTGTGTGATGTCTCTGCTTGTGCTTTGATGGAGAGGATTAGGGACTCATTTAATACTGAGAAAGTCATAAAGTTATGGGAAAAACATTAATGATTTTCTCTCGTGCTGACATTCTCTATAAACCAAGCTGGTAAACCAAGCTTTTAACTCGGTTTCCTACAATTTGAAAAACTTGTCAGCAAATGTGCGACAAATAATTGCAGTTTTAGCTCTAGGTGTCTGTATGATGGTTTTTTTGGCGTCAATCCAGAGTCCTTCACTGTTGTCTATTTATCAATACAGAATCCAATCCAATAATTACATTTGCCAAAATGACACAGCTGCCAAGTCCAGACTCAAGCTATAACCTGCAAATATGATAAGCCAGAAAAGTGAACTGGATTTAACACAATCAGCTCTGGAGCAGACGTGTCCCTCTGGTCTAGTTCCTGGAAGTACAAAAACACAACTGCTCATGATTTTGCAGTGGTGTCACAGAGTGGTGCCACTCTCCATGTAGCTGATCTTTGGCCATGTGCTTACACTGGCTTTCAGAGAGCACACCAACAAGAAGTTAATTTTTGGCCACAATCAAGTTAATTAAGAATTAGCTGGCCCTGTTTGGAACTGATTCAACCACAGTCAGTCCTGAATAGTTCCCATAGAAAAGCTTAGTGATGTGGCTGTACACTGCTCTTGATTGAAGTGGCATCTTTACCAGACCAACTCAGTGCATCCTAATGTTTGTGCTTCTTTTTTGTTTGTTTTTTTGAAGCCAAAAATAATGTTTGAAAGCTGTTGCCTGCTACCTGTTTTGTGCTTGTTTTTAGCTGATAAGCTTTAGTGTATACTTTTAAGTTATGGAATCTGCATGTTGTCAGATGTCTAATAACAAGTTGAGTACATCAAAGAAAGGATTTTGACAAGTTTATATTAGTTTAACTGATCCATTATACTGTCTCTCTTTGGTGCATTGAAAAGGAGAAATTTAACCAAGCAGTTGGGTCAGTTTTATTTTTTAAAGCAATGTTCTGGTAAATTACAGTGTTTTTACTTGTTCTTGTTAACAATATAAGTAGTTTTCTTGGCGTTTTGGTACACCATTGGTAATTCCGTACCATGAGGATGCTGTATGAATGTGTTGTCTTTGTCCCTCCACAGTTCCTCTGTGTTCTCTGTGTGCTGCTGCTCCTCCAGGCCATTGCCCTCACCGCAGCGCTTATCTTTGAAAAGAAGGTAAGCATTGCGATCCATCCTGTACAGTTCTGTAATACCCCAATGATCTTCCTCATTGTACTTTCTGATTGGCATCATGTTTGTCAGTCGTCGTCCTAACAATAACCACGTCTTCTCTCTGCTTCATCTAGACGTCTGCCTTGTTTCAGAGTAGTATACGAGAAGGAATCAAACACTATTACGATGACCTCGACTTCAAAAACATCTTGGACTATGTGCAACAAAAGGTAGTATAATGTCCTACTTAGAAAACATTGACCGGCAGGACATTGTTCTGCATATATTACAGATAATTTGTATGCAGGTATTGGTGTAAAATGTTGAGGTGTGATGCGATAAATAAATGTGGGCTGTACCAGCTAGAGGTTATCTAGAGGACTCTGGAAGTACTGCATTTGCTTTAGTGTTTTCTCTGACACTTTCTTTCTGTTGGTTCATGGTGCCCATTAACAGAAAAGCCTATAACCACACAAATACCTGCCCCCTTCTTAACATACTGAAGAGGGTCAACAGGACAAGCACTGTAGGGCTCTCTGGCTGTTTTCAAACGTGTTAGACTTCATAGTAATGTGGCTAGACAGTTTCCCTAATGAGCCCACAACCTGATCCACAGTAGGTAAATAAACACAAGTGAGTGATTGATTGGGAACTTCCACATGCCTGAACTAAAAGTTGTTCTCGATAGCAGGCAAGCCCCTTGCATAGCAGCTATGTTGTCTTGTTTGAATGGGTAACTACAAAGCATTGTAAAGCCCTTTGAGTACCACTTAATTGACAAAAAGTGCAGACTATTTACTATAACTAGGGTTTATGTTGCTGATGTTTAAAGAAGCGTAGACTCATTTCTATCATTTTGTTCTTCTTAAATCAAACTGCAAATCTACAGAAGTCTTTTACTAAAAAGCAAGAACAGAAAGTTGTTTTTGTTTCTCTGGTGAAGAAACACAATGCAAGAAAAAAAAAAGTTCATGAAATTATAGTGGCAACCTGCAGCTAATAAATTGATCAAAAGAATGATTGTACATAGAGGAAATATTTCTGTGTGAGATGTATATTTCATGTGTGCAGTAAATGTAAAAGGGGCATTAGTATCAGCTCCACTGAGGTCTCTACAGGTTCAGTGTTGTTATTTATTGAACTTCCAAAAAATAGGCTATAATAGGCATTTAATCTTTGACTGGGGAAGAAATAATGTTGCCTCTCAACTACCATTTTCACAGTTTGAAGCTTCTGTAGAAAGAGTAGTAAATCCTGCTTCTCGGCTTGTGTCCGTATTTCTTCCACCCCTTGTAAAAAATGTCTTATCTGTACAGCCAGTGTGGTGCCTGGTGTAACAGCATGCAGCTGTGGTCGGGCAGTCACAGAGCAAAAGGTGTCTTTGTGTAAGAAAGGTCATAACGTGTTGGATACTTCATTGAATTCCTTCTGTCATAAACCTTTTCTGCAGTCTTCATGTGACCCCCTGTATTTTACTGCAGACAGTGACTTCATGTTTCTGTAGGAGTTGGACATACAGATGGCTAATTTGTCTCTGTGGGTTAGTGGGGTGGACAGGGACAAAGTGCTGAGGCAGGTGGGCGGTATAAGCATGATCTGAGGTGGAACAGATGGGGATTAAACAGGAGACTCTCAGTGTGTTGTTTTTATGAGAGATTTGAAAACACCTTGTCGAGTTTGTTAGTTTGAGGGGTTGTTTTTTTTTTTTTGGTTTAATGTCATGCTTCCTAATTGGCTCGTCTTTATTCTGTTTTGTTTCCCAGTTTTCATGTTGCGGAGGGGATGAGTATAAGGACTGGGGAGTCAATCAGTACCATTTCTGCAATGGTACTGGTCCACTAGCCTGTGGGGTTCCATATACCTGCTGTGTTCAACGCAAGGTGAGTGTTGGAAACACATATACACAGATAATAACACAACAAAATAGATGTCTTCCGTGGTCTTTTGTCTTGCTACTTAAGAATGTAGTTCTTTGCTTTGGGGTATTTTTGCGTTTTGTTGAGAGAAAGTCAGAGGGAGAGGCAGGAAAGTGAGGAGTAGAGAGTAAGGTGGTGCTGACCTGTAGCAAATTGTCCTGGACTAGAATCGATTGAGCCTCAGGGACTATAGCCCTTATACATGGGATGCCTGCTCGTCCAGGTGAGCTGTAAGGTCTCCTAATTCCCTTTTATCTTGATCCCAATCAGTGGAAGAAAACATCAGTGGCTGCCTTTGGTTCTGAAAACCCCTTCATTAAGTCTTCTTAACTCTTAGAACCGGATAGACACACGTTGCCTTCAAATTTACATCCTTTCTTGATGGTTGAATTGCTCTTTAAGTATTGATTGTAGTGAGATGTAGCACAAATCAAATGAAGCTGCACAACTTGACCTTTCAAACAATGCTAGTAGCTCGTCTGTGTCAGCAAGAAAAATATTTTTGAATTTACCGTAAATTGAGTAACACTCTGCATCCAGCTCCTCACTCATTACTCTAGTTTGAATCACTCATTAACCTCTCATTCCATGCATATGTTAGTGTATAAATATGTACATTTCTATATAATACAATCATTACTTAGATATTAACATGTCTATGCAATGATATGTTGATGTATTGATATGATATTACAAAAGAACAGAGAGACTGGAGCTTTGTAATCGTGCTTGTTACATTTTTGTTCATTTGGAAGTAATCGTGTCATGATGGCTGATCACATTTTATCAAAGTAATATTTTTATATACCTGCTTGGTTTAACAAATCACAAGATTTTCATCATTTCATAACCTAATGATACTAGTTGTTTCTCAGTGCACCAAACAGTAATCCAGTTTTAAAATTACAGCAAACATTTGCTTGGTTTTCCACATTTGTAAGCTGCGTGCGAAATGTGAAATGATGTGAAATTTATTTCTGTTGAACACGTTTTTCCCAGTTGCTAAGTCATAGAGTATCCCACCAGTGAGTGATAATGCCAGATTCCAGATAGTCTTTCATAAATAATTATTAAAAGATATGTCTACTGCCAGCATTTTATGGTGTGATACATGTAAAAAAAAATTGCAATTCCATAATATGCAATATTTCTTAGATATATATATATATATAAAATATCTTCAAGTATTATCGCATCAGTTGATGGAGGATTTAGATAGCCTCGACTGTTCTGGAAAAAAACACAAAGCTAGAGCGTATATGACCAGCCTTGATGATGACTATGTTTAAAGCAATGGTAGTAAAATTAGCCTGAAATCAGCCGATGGATCATTGGATTAATGATGCTCCTCCATCATTGACGCTGTTTGAACCCATGTCACTTTGTTACCAATTCACAATTAGTAGATCACTTAAAAGTATTGTGTTAAGAATAAAGAATTCATTTTAAAACTACACATCAGCTGTCACATAATTCTGCAGATGATGTGGAGTCAAAGCACACCACAAATGAGCAGCACTAGAGTTTGTTTAAAGTCAGATGTCAACCACGTTCAGCTGGTTGTGGTCAGTATGACTGAGAGTTTTCATACTAGTCTAATTAAACTGCACTGCACAGGTCAGATATGACACTACTGCAAGAAACTGTAAATCAGACACTTTAAAAAAAAACACTATAAAAACAAACAAATATGAATGGAATTGATGCTTCTTGAGTCTGACACCACTGAAAGCAACTCAAGCTGAAAATGGACCTTTGAAGTACTTAAAATTTGCTTTTCAGACAGGCAAATTAGACTCTCTATCTGTTTGCACAGACATCCAATTTCCATTCTAAGATATGGACACATTTCAGAGGAACCCCTTTAGCCAAATAATTAGCAAACACTGATACCATGTGCTCAGCAAAGAGTATCAGTGATGTTACCTGTTCCTGCTCCTCACAGCCATCATGTTTGTTCCTGCTGGCTCAGATCCAGTCGCCATCCACTCGATTAGCCATGTCTTGTGCTCTATCAACGCAAGAAGAGATACTTGTTATCTACACAACAGAGGGGTAATTGATTGTGTGACAGAAGAGCATCATCTGGCTAACAGGAAATGTGCTGTGATTCAAACGTATATGGCCTTTGGGAGATTTCTGTCTTTAAATTAAACGTTGGTCCCTTGTTGCCCATTCTATTCTCCAAATGCCAAATTCCCCTTCCTTGGCTTGTTGATACCATCTCTGGAAGCAGTGGAGCTGTGCTCAAGAAATTAATGACAGAATCTTCTAGTACTCGCTCTTTCATACAACCAAGCAGTCCAGAAGGAAAGGAGTTGATTAGAAAGGCTGAACATTGGCTAGATTTTTGCAGTTATCCATTTTTATCTGTCATGGCAACAGCGGTTTTTCCAAGGTTTAGGTTCACGCTCTAGCTGGCAGGGGAAAGGTACATTCCCATGTCAGCAGCTGCACTCTCACATTTGTCTCCATGGCGCAGTGTCTGGTCATCTTGGCTCAGTTTAACTTTTGTCCCTGACACTCTAAATTGTGACTCCTTGCACAGGTGGGAGAGGTCATCAACACCTTGTGTGGTTACAAGACTCTGGATCAAGAGGTAAGAGCAACAAGATACGTTTGTCCACTGGTATTAATATATGTGAACAAATTCTAATCAAATCTCCTTGAAAACCCTTTATTTGTTAGCATGTTACATCCACTGTCTGGATAATGCCTGGATTTACAACATGAGTGATGTTCCTGGTCACATTGACTTATACTGTCACTATCACAGGTACACTGTAGTAGTTATTAAATACTAATACTAAATATAATGAAATAAAAAGAAAATCCTGAAACACACACAAAAAAATTCTCCTAACTTATTGGCCCAAAACTACGACCATGATAACTCTGAGTATAAGAAGACAACTGTTCTTGCAATTAAAACAAAACAAAGCATTTTAGACATAAAGCCGCTTTGGACAAACTTTATTGGGAACATTTCTGTTCAAGAGAAACAGAAGTTAGAAATCAACAAATGCTTGTGGGATGAAATGTTACACCAATACTGACAACAGAAGATCTATCATATGGACCAGCGCTCCTGAATATTTGTACTCTGGTTGCATCTGTGTACCCAAAATTTTTCACTGCCTTTAGAACTGAATAATACATTATCTGTACTGCAGCTAAGCAGCTGGATAGCTGTGTGGCTAAAAATCACTGTACTGTCAAATTTCTCTCAGCTGAAATCGAGTAAATTTATCCACGTGGGCGGGCCGCCCAGAGACACACAAAGACCCCCTGTTAAATGTCAGCTGCGCCGGTGTGACCAATAAAAATGCTTAGTCGCACTCCACAGATCTTTGGTCATTAGATGAGAACTGTCTAGTCCTCTGGTGCATTGCATTCATCACAGCAAAAAATATCATCGTTGTTGTGCGTGCACTGACTTAGTTCCCTTTTTTTTTTTTTATTGAAAATGAATACACAGGAGGATGCACATGGAAAAACTAATCGAGAACAACCAAGCCGAACAAAGATACTGTACATTAGCAGATATACTATACATGCATCACATATTTACATGTAGAAACGAGCAAAATGTTTCTGTAGGATAAAGGTAGTGCAGAGGTGTACAGGGAGTGGTCAAATAAGCCCCCTTTACTATTATAGCACACAGTTTAGAGTAAAAATTACCCCAAAATCTGTTGTAATGCTTCCACCTCCTGTCTGGTACACATTATCTTGTAATCATGAAATCCTGCATCTCATAAATAGGTAGTAAGGCCTTATTATGAGATCCAAAAGTGATACTGAAAAATTGTGAAATATGTTGTGCAACAACCTTTTTCTCTTGTTTATTGTCTGTGTCTCCCTAAATATAAGATAAACCGAGATGAGTCATTAAATTCTGCATTAGGTTTTGGAAATAAAATCACTGTCTGATTGCATTTTTTATAGACATCAGTAAGGATGCTTTATAACTTTAATTATGTTATTTAACCGTTCACCTACGGTGGCCCAGAAGTGTCACAACACAACACAACAAGCCACAACGCTACAAAATAAACCACACTACTACAAAATTAACCACAACACAACCCAACTAAATTAACCACAACACAACACAATTAGCCGCAACACTACAAAATAAGCTGCAACACAACACAACGGCTGCAATGGAAATTGTTTTGTTTTTTTTTTACCCGGAAGTTATACTGTGAAGTGCGCAACGCCACACAGCAAGCTAAAGGTGTCAAACAAGCAATGACTCTTTATTTGTAAATCAAAGTTAACAGCCGCTTTAATAGCGCATACCGAGATTGATGGACACTATTTGCCATCAGTATTTTACATACTTTCGAGTTGTTTCCAACAATCTCCGGCTTCTGCCCACTTCGTGTGGTTGTGCACTTCACAATATAACTTTCGGGTTTAAAAAAAACAACTTCCGTTGCAGCCGTTGTGTTGTGTTGCGGCTTATTTTGTAGTGTTACGGCTAATTGTGTTGTGTTGTGACTAATTTTGTAGTGTTGCAGCTAATTGTGTTGTGTAGTGGTTAATTTGATTGTGTTGTGGTTAATTTTGTAGGGTTGCGGCTAATTTTGTAGCGTTGTGGCTTATTGTGTTGTGTTGTGGCTTTTGTTTTGTTGGGACACTTCTGGGCCACCATATTCACCAGTCAGTGACAACATCGGTTATAGCAGAATGGCAACTACATGGACATTTACTGTTCTGTGCCAGAGTTTTTATTATTTTTTAGAAAGTGATTCAAATAGATGGTAAATTTTTATTGGGTTCTTCCTTTAACCACCTGTCCACAGAGTTTCATGTGATGTGGCCTGGTAGATTTAATGTATCAAAGCAGCCAGAGAAACTGCATATAAACACACCTAGGCTTTCTCCTTAGCAGAGGGACACTAACTTGGTTTGTCACAGTACAGCAAGTATCCATTTAACAGCACCATAGTTGTAGTATGTGATGTTTTTAGTTTATCCAATGTTTCATGGCTGTAAATCAATCTTTAGGTTCTTCAGCATAATAAGCTGTTGAGGACAGTTTAAGTTTTTGCATTCGGCTTTAACTCCTTACTGACTGAACTCCTGATTCCTCTTTCTAGTTTAATGGGGGTTTTCTTACAAATATTAATGGCTGCTGTGTTGCTGCTGACTCTTACTCATCATATATTCATTTTTCTGTCCTCAGTTAGTTTTTACACTGACTGCAAATAAGCAGCTTACAGCTATAATTGAAATGGCTTCTACTTTGTGTGACAGCTTTGGAGTTTTAGGAACCTCACTTTTTCATGGTGGCTGTTGAGTTTGGGTTTAAGATTGAAACTTTTCCTCTTGTTTTCTTTCTCTGGTCTGTGTATCAGCGTGAAACCCTGCATGAGTTGATCCATGTGCGAGGCTGCATCCACGCAGTCAACCTCTGGATGAGTGACAACATTGGAATAACCATTGCACTCTGCTGCGCCATCGGGCTGCCACAGGTAATTGAAAACTCAAGGCACTGACTCACTGAAACTGAACTCTGTTTGAAAAACCTTCTTTTAAACCAAATGCACCTCTCCTGACTGAGGCTGTTTATCAGAACAGAAAACCCTTACTTCCTGTAAAGGTTTCTGAAAGCATCATTTTCCTGCCTGGCAAATAATTTACTTTTCTGAAAAGATTCAGCACCCTGAGGATGTTGGTGAAACCTAAACTGATTGTGGTGTCAGCCTTTCACAGACCATCTGCTTCATGTTTTTTGTTAAACCTTGACTTGTCTCCTGCACAAGACAGTGCATCTCTTGCATAAATTTAGGATTTTCTTGGCGACTGAACAAACTATAAGGACTATAATTACTTTTCTAAAGTGGCTCCATAAATAGCTTCGGTTCTCCCCATCACCACTGCGCTACAAAAAAGTTGTGGCTCACACGAGAAACTTTGTCCTGTGAAAAATGAACCTGTCCTTAAGTGCCCTCACAGCACTTCTAGAAGAAAATTTTAAAGATTTGACTTATTGTTCTGAACTTGGTTCACAGACATAATTACTTGTCATTCCTTTAAAATGCTGTTAACGTACACCAGAGTCTGATTTCTTTCTTTCTGTGCTGATCTTGTACACGTCAGCATGGTCAGTGGTTCTCTACCTGAACATCAGCATGTGAGGCGCATTGATTCACAGCCGTCATCATTCTACTGTATGAATGGTTACGTGAACAGGATAAAAATGTTTAAATGTGTTCAATGACATAAAATTGCTTAAATAATGGATATATTTGAAAAATATTAAAAATGTTTTTTTTTGAAGAGGGGTAGTTTGAAAAGTGCCTTATGTTGACAGTTCTCAATCATGGAACGTACCATGAAATATCACTTTGCTCTAAAAACATAAAACACATTTATTGACAACAAAACTAAACAAATTCAACCTATAAGTAGTAAAATGCATAACTCAAGACTTCCAAATTACAAAACTGTTATTTGGGATTTTTGCAAAAAATAAATAATAAAAAACATCATAATAGGATACTTACATACACCTGTAGTAAAAGATTGGGGCAGAATTTTTTGCTAAAATATTGTTAAAGTTGTATATACCTATGACTAGAAATGTAACGTGTTAATGTAACAAAATGTCTGAGATTACAAAATTCTAAAAAAAAGTTTTTTTCTCACCCCCCCCGTTTAAAAGTAATCAAAAATGTCGCAACACATTCTCAGAGTATCCTGGTGCTTTGTTCGTCACTTACACTCCAACGGGTTGAAGGCACAAAAAGTCCCTTTCATATTCACATATAGCTGCCATATGGCACCAAATTGTTTTTAACATTTTACAAAAAAACTTGTGTCTGAAAAATGTTTTATCATGAAAATGCAAAGTTAGCATACCCCAGATAAATTTTTTTTTATTTTTATTTTTTTTTAATTGAAGTAATGTTGCTTGAATTTTGAAATGTTAGTCGACTTTTGGAGATCAGGTATTTGTAGCTACGTGGCAGCAGCATGCAACAGAGGGTTTATCAAAATATAACTCAGCTCAGGTTAGTTAACTGCAGTTGGGCTGCAGTTTCTCATTCCGTTGGCTCTGACAGAAGGTTGTAATCGGTAGTTTATCATCAGCAGGGTTTTTGGCAGTGCTCTATAGCTGAGGCCTCACTAGACCACGTACATTTATATAACAAATAATGAGTGTGTGAATGAAACAAAATATTAATGTTTGAGGGAACAGAGCACACAGGTAATGCCATATACATTAAAACCGTCCTCTTCTCACTATGTTGAGATGAGAAACATCAATGTGCTGTTACCAACTTTCATGAGAGAAAACTTCTACAGATGGCAGATGTCAAAAAATTTCCAGGATGATGTTTCAGTCTTGTAGGTTTATGTTTAGAGATGTGTCTAAGCAGTTCTAAAGATCGCTGTAGAGGCCGATCATCTGATAAAATAAACCTGCAGAGTGTGCACCAGTGAAAGTGGCTCGAATTTCTGACATTCAGGCTGGAAAAATACACAAATCTGCAAAAAAATACATAGATCTGCAGAGCTGTGACTCTACCTCTCTTCCTCGTTGGCAAAGAGTTGCAGTGTACAAAACACCAGGTTATCAGCTTCTCATCTTTAGCGCGTGCCGACTAATAAATGGTAATGGTATGGGTAACTTGACGGCATGCCAAAACTAAACTCGTCTGCTGTCTGCGAAAAGTGCTTGCTGCAAGCTGGTGTCTATACTCAGCCAGAGATCTTTTCTTAGATAAGAACCTCCACTCTGTTACACTACTGTTTAAGTGCACTGAATGCTAATGTGGATGCAACAACTCCAGCAGAGCGACGTTTAATCACATCTGTCAGGAGTCTCTGGTTAAAATTTCCATCATATCATATCAACAACCTCTGATTATTAACTGAATATCTCTTGTCTGCTTTTGCATTTGGTGACACAGTTATCATTGCCTTAATTATAAATATTAATAAAGGAAGATGTAATTATTTATTTTACAAAATTGAAAAAACCTGGAATCAACATGTCCAACATTTTCCAAGTAGCCACAGGGATTACCAATACTAGGAAAGAATGGAGACTACTTACTATAGATACTACATTTTATATTGCATGACATTTTGAGTTTGTTTCCAAACACGTCTTCTGCAGTTTTGTTAAAAAGTTCCTGAATTTTTGTCACCTGGCTGGTGGTCACAGCTGAGTCACTAATGTCTTAATGGTAGCACAGAAGAGTGCTGAATTGTCTGGGGGTTTTTTACAGACTCTGGTGCAAATGGTTTATTTTTTAGATAACATTTAAATAAGACATGAAAAGAGATTCTGATGAAATATTATAATTTCAGGCATAGATTTAAATAATTTTCCCCTAAGGATGGCACGTCACAGATGAGCAGTTAAAGAACCATTAGAAACCTGAAAATCAGACGTTCCTTTCTGTCTTTACAATTTGATAAATGGTGTAATTTTGGCAATTATTGGTAAGATAACATGCCTTTCAAACCCACCGGCAGGCTTTGGGGCTCAGAACTAGGACAAAGTTGTGAACAGTCGTGATGTGTCCTGTGCAAAAGTTAGAGTGAATCAGAAGAGCCAACTCCCATTGAATGAGAGCCAACTCCCGATTGTTTTTTTTTTTTTTCCCGCTGCTCAGTGGCTCAGCTCAGCCCACAGCAGAACTTTGTTTTAATTGGCAGCATGGCGGCCTTGTGGCCAATCACATGAGAGGATTTAGTGCCACAGCTGATGTTGTAATGGAGATGCAATGCTATCTTGAGGAACCCCTCATCCAAAAAGCAGAGGACCCACTGAGCTGGTGGCAGACCAAGGCCTCAGTCTTCCCCCACCTGGTGAAGGGGATGGAGGGGAGACTGTGTACTATGGCAACAGCTGTTCCCTCTGAGAGAGTCTTCACAATAACCGAGAGGAGAATCAGCCAACAGTGGCGACTCTAGGCTTTTTTTTTTTTTAGGGGGGGCCAATAGGGGGCCAATACTATATTTTGGGAGGCACCCAATTGCTGCGTTATTCATAGATGTAGCCTATAGCAATAGTGTTCCTTACTTGTACTCACATTGTATGACTAAATATAGACCTAACCTGATTAAATAGATCTAACAAAATAAACATGATCTGGAAAAGGTTTCTGGTCAGAACGTACTTGTACAATATGGAATGTACAATAACTGCTTCTTTCAAAAGCAACTCATGACACTCAGACTGATTCACAGTGAAGACTCATGTTAATAACAGCCTGATGGCTCAAGATACATTACAATGATACATACATGTAAATACACACATAAACACAATGCTCTCCTCTTTTATATGAACAATGTTGTTCTTCATTTGCTCTGAGTGACAGGTATTGTTTTTTGAACTTTAAAAAATTTAATTTTAAAAAAAAAAAAAGGGACATTTGTCATGCATTTGGAGCCAAAAATATGTCAACTTATAAGAAAATATTCTTTCTTGGGGTCCAGTGGACCTCGAAAGACCGTCTACGTATGACAGCATGAAGTCCTGAATAGGGTTAAGATAACTAACCAAGCTGGCTGCTCCTCTTTCTGACATTTCTGAGCCCTGCTGCTGCTGGAACAGAGACTAAATGACACCATTCAGCTGTAACTCAAACCTGGGATTGGGAATGCCCTGGATGCTCCAAAAAAAATCTCTGTGTAAAGTGTCTTCATTTAAAGTTAGCAGATTTACCTTGTTTCAAAAAAAAAAAAAAGAAGAAGAAGAAGAAAAAAACCGTAGCAAGATTTCGTGTTATATAATCATTAATGCAGGAACCCCTTGATGGTCATTTATCATCTAGTTGGCACGTTTCATAAACCTGCACTAAGGACATACTGTTTAGTGTTTGAACTGAGTTTTGTTCTGTTTCTGTTCGGGTTCTGTTCTGTGGGAGTGTTTGCAGTGTTTTGTTCATCTGTTTTCATGTTAAATTAGGTTAAAAGTTGGATTAAAATATTAAACAAAAGTAAGAATGCCTGCTTTTGTGTCATAAAAATACTCAAAATTAGGCCATTATAAGGCTTCTTATAAAAACACTAAATTCAAAAGGGTTGATCAACACACAAAGCATTCATATTTGCCAAGTTAAGCTAAAATATGAGGCTACAGATGATAATAAATTAAGAGCCGTTTGAAAACCAAAAGAGCTGGCTCTTCTTTGGGAGCCGTGCCACAAGAGCCGGCTCTTTGAAAAGAGCTGAACTTCCCATCACTTGTAAACAGAAGCATCGAGGTGTTTATACCAGCATTAGTAAGTCTACGTGGTGGACTTGCCCTGTATTACTAGTATTTTGTCTTTCCTCAGGTTGCCTTAGTTTTATGTTAGATTTAACTGAAGATCTGACACAGTTTAGTGTAAGACACGCACAAGTGGAGAAGACATTTAATGCTTTTTCACTGCACTTTCTATGTTGTCAGGAATGCTCAGCGATCAGCCCTGCGCTGTAGGGATTAGTTGGTTAATACGAAAAAATGAATAACAGTTTGCAATAAATCATTCGTCATCTGTTTATTTTGTCGCATTTCTTGGAATAAAAATTGAGTCACGAAACAACTATCTGAGGAATCATTAGTGATAATTACACATGACACATGGAGAGTATTTGTATTAATTAAACCATCGTCATGTTCAAGAAGAAGAAGAAGAAGGACAAAACAGAGAAAAAGAAGAAGCTGGAGAAGTGGAGTCAAGGTAGCAGAAGTAGAGCAGGTTCTGAGGAATGGAAGACGCCTGGCAAAATGCTGAAGATAAAAAACAACAACAACAACAAACATTTCTTAGATTGAAACCTGAAATCGGAAACATACATGTTTCAAAGTGCTCCCAGGTTTTACCAACACTGGAAAAAGTTGGGGATTCCACATGCTACAGATATTTTCCTACTTCCATTTTAAAGTTGTTTTCATGCTTCTGTCTGCTCTGCCCCTGCAGCTGCTGGGCATCATCCTGAGCTGTGTCTTCTGGAACCTGCTGGTGGACATGAGCGAGTCGGCCGACATGGTGGACTTCAGGCTGAAGAAGTCAGAGTTTGAGTACAGCGAGCTGGACCTGGCCGGTGCCGGTTGGTGCATGTGCCTGCCGAGGGACGGCGGCTACCTACCCGTCCCCGCCTCTGAGCCCGAACTCGACCCCATTGACGTTCACCTGGAGAAGCTCAAGAAGCAGCCGCCTCGTACACACTCTCAGCTTCGAGAAATGCAGCAGTCCAGATCGGCCACCGGGCTGGACGAGGTAGACGTTGGCCGGAAGCAGAAAAGGGAACACTGAACGGTCTTCTTTTGCCCTGTCCTGCCTTTTGGGTTTTTGCCTTTTTTTTCTGTCATTGTAATCATTTCATTAGTTAGAGTTGTGTTGCACTACTTAATGGTTGAACCTGTCAGTCATTGGATCAAGAGAAATTTGGTCAGCTAAAGGGATCAGAAGTACTTTGGCACTTTGTTGATGAATTTGTTTACAACAAAATTTGTAACCTGCAACATTGGCTTTTTTTTTAAAGCAACATTTCTTCTGTCTTATCTGTTGCTTTTCGAGGATTTATGGCATTATATCATATTTTATTTACATTTTTAGCCTTTGAAATTGAGCTATGTCTCATGTGCTAAAGCTTACCTCAGGCTATTTTGAAAATAGCCCATAGTCAGAGGACAGTACTCTTTGGTGTATAAATTAATGGTAGCTTGAAAAGGTGTTTTTCAGTGTCGGAGAAATAGGAATAGCCAAGTACGTCTTGCGTGTAGCGTCTGTGAAGGATGTATACAGTTGTGTATTATTTGATTTTTATTATGATTTCAATTTGATTTTGTGCAATCGGTGTACATTGTAAGACTGATAGTTGTGGAATAACATGGGATGCATGTTTTGTACTGTATATGAAGTAAGTTTAAAGAAAAAAAAAACTCAGTCTACATGTCAGGCTCTCATCGGGGGGCTTCAGTCTTTTCCATTTTTTTAACTAAACTTTTTATTCCTCTCATCTTTTAAATGAACAACTAAAGGGATTGTCCAGACTACAAATCCAGTGAAAAGCAACTCTGACAGTTTTTGTATCTGAGTTATGCACTGTTTTGAGCTTCCCCCTAGCTCCTGCCTTGTATCAACACTACTGTTCTTGTCAATAAAGCTGAATTTGTCTACTGGCTTTTTGCAGAGTTGTTAGTTTGCAGGGTGTTTCCCATATTTACCTTTTTTACCCAGTTCAGAAATGATTTTTTTGTTAAAAAACAAAAAAACAACCACAACAACAAAAGAAACTGAAAGTGAAATCCAGTCTTTAACTAGACACCCAACAGCTTCAAATCAACAGGTTCACTTGAGGCAATCAGGCAGCCAAGACCACAGCTGACTCATGGGTCCGATACCCACATTACCATACTGTACAATACACCAGAGGAAAAAAAAAATTTAGTATCCCCCAGTACATAGTGAGTTTAGTGCAGTGTGCCAAAAATACCAGGATGTCTTACTGCATCCAGTAGCATTCAGAAGTTTGCAAACCCTTGCAAACTTCTTCTGCTTTTCTGCCCATTTTGACTCACAATCCTTTTGTTGCCCCGATTGCACAGATCATGGCTCATTTTGCGCTACAGATTGGGATGGACATATCAGCAAAGTTTAAGGTGTAATCTCATGACGAAGCACTAAGTTGTATACATGTACACTGCATGCAACAGTACGTACTTTGTGAGGGCAGCTGTATGTACATTCTGATAGGATAAAGAAAAAGTTCACAGTTTTGATCACAGAGGTAGTCTGTATATGAAAGGTGGATGTGGCCTCCAGGTCTGAAAAGTAAAGCTGATATGCAAATGAACAGTCTAATCCAATGGTGGCATGGTCTTCAGTTTAGAAATTATTGTCCCCTTTAGAGTAAAACAGCATACGTTGTAGTGTGTGGTGACCCTGTGATTGAGAAGTAGTAAATGTATGGTCACATACAGTTTTAAATATAACAAAATAGTGACAGCAGAAATGCCAAGCTCTGAGGAGGGTCCATCTTATTGCCTATATTTAAAGATGGACCCCTCCATGACATCACCCATAGGTTTCCTGAACAGCAATTTTGAAACTCAGCATGGTGCTTCTGGCTTTCTTTATCTTGGCAGTGCCTAACTTCTCTTAACTCCTTACCAATTTCATAAATTAGCAAAGAAGTGGAGCATGGACTGTCCTATGTTGATACCCACCTGTCACTCAAAGCAGTCACACCCTTAAATATGCACAACTTTAAGCTTTAATACGGTTTAAACAGGGAACTTATACAAAAATGCACCCCTAGTGCAACTGTCATGAACAGAAAAAACAGGCCTTACAGACCAAAAGTGTGTTTTGTACCAAGCTGTAAACATGTTTATTTCTGCTGTTAAAATGGACATTTTTAACATGGGGATCTATCGGATTGACACACTTTTGGCGCCAGCCACAAGGAGTCATTTAAAGAACTGCAGTTTGTGACATTGGGGCACTGGCTTAATGTTTAGTCCCAGACGTTGCTACTTGGTCTGTCTACACTTAGAGACAGACAACTAAGCACACTCACATTCACACCTACGGACAATTTAGAATCACCAATTAACCTCAACATGTCTTTGAACTGTGTGGGAGGAAGCCGGAAAACCCAAAGAGAACCCACGCTGCATGGGGTCCTGGGTGTCCTCACCAGGATGCAAACCGGCGACGTCTTGCTGAGAGGCAACAGTGCAACCAACTGCACCACCTTGCACCCCTGTACATAACATAATGAACTGAATAAGGTTTAGACAGTTGGCTTAATGTTGTAAGAAAGGATGTCCCAAAGTCCCCCAATTTTTTTATGCCCCTGATCTGGTCTAACGCCAGTCATTAATATGTAGTATCTGACTATTTTTGATGCCATTTTTCGAGACAACACACTCTTCAAATATTGTACATTAGCTGTAGTACCTAGTTGTGCCACCAGTTTATTGTTTACTTACTGTTTATTACTGTAGCAACCAGAGGAGGCAGGTAGTTCTGTGTTGGGAATCACATTGTGGGGGGTTTAGCTAGTTGGAGGGCACCATTAGTCTTCTGCGACACTTAACCCTTTATGGTTTTATAAGTGACCATATTTGGTAACCTCCTTGGATGTTCAACATGTCCACCCTGTGCCTCTCCTTGAGTTTTTTTTTTTTAACCATAAACGAGCAAGTTACCAGATATGGTAACTTTATTGATCTCGATTTGCAACATTATTTAAGTCCCAAAAGTAAAACATATCTTGAAATATCCTTTAATAACACCCTAGGGTTGAAATGTTCATTTTCCAAGTATTTCAAGGAGTGCCCGATAAAGGGTTAATGACCTCTGACCAATGCAAATTTGGTCAGTCATGCCAGGATCAACTAGAACAGTACTCTTCTATCTCAGTTGTGTAAGTAAAAGCTCTGCAGTTCATTTTACGTGTCCATGGCTTTGACTGAAGGGAATTCTTTACACATCTATTACATGAGGCCGGACTGGAGACTGACGAGCACATCTGACAGATTCCTGCACAATGTCCAACTTGTTTAGACACATTGTCTTATTTTTATCTGATCTTCATCAGGCAAAAATTGCCTGGCTAGGACTGAAACATTGCACTAATAAATGTATGGTTGCAAGTTAGACAGTGTGCAGTAATCTGTTTTCTAAATGTCCATAACTTAAACAGAAGCAATAACACAACACCAACATCTATTCAGTTACATTTGAATTATAAATTAACCAATTACTAATCAATAATGGGGCTGCAAGGTGGCTCGGTGGTTCGCACCATTGCCTCACAGCAAGAAGGTCGCCGGTTCGCATCCCGGTGAGGGACCCGGGATCTTTCTGCGTGGAGTTTGCATGTTCTCTCCGTGCAGCGTGGATTCTCTCCGAGTTCTCCGGCTTCCTCCCACACAGTCCAAAAACATGTTGAGGTTAATTGGTGATTCTAAATTGTCCGTAAGTGTGAGTGTGCTTGGTTGTCTGTCTCTAAGTGTAGCCCTGTGATAGACTGGCGACCTGTCCAGGGTGTCCCCTGCCTTCACCCTGACTCAGCTGGGATAGGCTCCAGCCCCCTGTGACCCTAGTGAGGATTAAGTGGTGGATGGATGATCAATAATGCTGCATTTATTGAAATAATTATTCAAATTTACAAGACCAGTGTGAATGAGAAGACTGATGTGATTTGCAGGACCTGTTGCCAGGCAACCAGTGAAGACCTGAGGAACTCCTGACCAAGAAATAGCCTGTCACATTTATATTTAGGTGATTGTACAGAATAAAAAAAATGAGATGTTAATTAATTAATTCAGGAGTGCTGATTGGCAGATAGAGCCCAGGTTGAGTTTCCATCGTTTTTTTTTTTGTTTTTTTTTTAGCCCTATCAGCTGTCGGCATAACATTTGACATGCGTCTTCTCATCTTACTCTTGAAAAGAGACCGTAAAACGTAAATGTAAACTGATCGCCAGAGAAATAAGCGGTCTTTTGGAGCTCTGCATCCTGGAGGAACAACGTAGTTACACATCTTTTTATAGCACTGAATTTAAATGCATCCATACCTTTGTTGTCTCCCAGAGGTTGATCTCTCCCTTCCCTTGTTTCATTGCCTCCATAAAGCCCTCTCCCTGGATGAGATAATACCAGCTATGTAATTCACAAGCAATGCATGAATGCACACAGCTTTCTCTCTTCCTGCAGGTCATCTTTCCCCATTCACTTCTCACCTCTCCTCCTCCCTCATCGAGATGATCAACAGACAGCGGGTGGAATAATTACACTGAGGGGATGAATTGTGCAGCTAAAGAAAAAAAAAACAAGCACTCAATGGCCTGAGAGGATACGAGCGCATCCAAACAAGCTGTGATTATGATAATGTGGACATGGACATTTTGTTGTCACAATCAGGAGAGAAAACACACACTCACACAGTTTCTACACCCTTATCTTTCAGAAACAGGCTCGCTATCAATGTCACTTGTTGCAAAAAGTACATGTATTGAGCTCAGACAATAACATACAATTTCAGGATTCTTGGAAAATTGCTGAAATTACATCCAACAGCCATTGCAGCACCAAGCAACACATATTGTCAACAGCCTCCACCATATCCTGGAGGAAGCTCGAGTAAATTACATCATTTTGTTTTTGATCATTACATCATATCCAATTATCATTGTTCCCAGAATCAGTTATTAAGAATGTGTTTTTTTTGTTTGTATCGTAATGGACACGGTGAAGTGATTGTCATTAAACTAAAAAATGAATCTCTGCGGTTCTAGCCAATAAAACCCATTTCATTATTTGGTAAAATGACAATGTGAAGTGAAAATGCAACTGCTAGTGATGAATTTACCGAGATTAGCAGATTATCAGCTGAATGAGCAGCTCCCTTTAGCTTTATAGTAAGCTTTAGTCTCTCCGAAGTTAGTGGAGACCCGAAACAAAGCAAAAGGAGAGTAAATATTCTACTTGCATTCACCAGGTGACCAGAACAATGATGTAAAATAACCTAATTTTGCTCTGTAAGATCAGTATTAAGAAGTGATGACACTTCTTTGCAGATACAACAGACACAAAGTTGTAATTATACTACTTTTTAATTTATTTTAAAATATAGTATTGCACTGCATCATTGAAAGAATGTTTTAATAAATTTCATATCAAACATTTACCTTGTTCTTTTAATTTGTCTTTCTTAAGGAATATAGACAAACTCACTATTTCACTGTTAAGGCAAGCACCTAAGGTAATTGAAATATTGATGACGCATCCTTTAACCTCAGTGTCTAAAAAAGGGGGACAAGACAGTGAAGTTGCTTTTTGGACATTGAACAAACTTCTCGAAAGTCATCAGTTTATCAAAGTTACATATTTAGAGTTTTTCTTCATGAAAATATTCCCTTCCTTTCTCAAAATAGCTTAGATATTCCTAAATATGGCGGTCTATGAAGTCCCTGCCTGTTTGCCACTTGCTGCAGCTCAGCACACCAGCTCACCTATAACTTTGCTCAAACACTGTAAAACTATTCTACTCTACACACCGGCAAGTTGTAATATTTGAGCAATTCAATACATGCTAGAAGCAAAAAACAATTCTGAAGAAGGATAACAATGCAAAAAGCTCCACACTGCAAGTTGACATGATTGGTTCCTCAAGTTTGCTACAAATGAAATCCGCAAAATTTGAATCTATAATTTTTAATTTTGTCGTCAGTAAACTTTGGTTTCAAGGGGAAAGGCTTAGCCATTATGTGAAGTGCTTATTTCAGTTATACATATTCTATTAAAAAAATAAAACACATGCTAAAGGTGAAATAAACTTGATCTTCTCTGAGCTTCTGCAAAGTTACTGTCGTGCAATGTTCACCTTTGAAGTGTGGTGTAGTACACTCTCGGAGCAAGATGGCGGCGTGCTCTGTGCTTTCACTTTCAGTGCTTTGTTTTTGTATTTGTTATGTACGTCTTGCACCAGCCACCAGCATGTCAAGTGTGTGACAAGAGGAGCCAATACACTGGACAAGGTTTACACAAACATCAAGCTGGGCTACAGGGCCAGACCTGCACCACACCAAGGCAAGTCTGACCACATCTTCCTACAACTCATCCCTGCATACACCCCCCTCTGCAAATCCACCCCCACCAGCATTAAGACCATCAGGACATGGCCAGATGGTGCTTCTGTACAGCTGCAGGACTGTTTCAACAACACTGACTGGGACATCTTTGAGGACGAGGACCTGGATGTGTTCACAGACACTGTTCTGTGTTACATTAAGAACTGTGCGGACACGGTGACCATAGAGAAACGCATCCAGGTCTACTCCAACCAGAAACCCTGGATGACCAGAGACGTGAAGCAGCTGCTAAAGGAGAGAAACTCAGCCTTCAGAGCTGGAGACAGGGCTCTCTACAGCACAGCCCACGCCAACCTGAGGAGAGGCATCAGGAAGGCCAAGGAGGACTTCAGGAGAAAAATCAATGACCACCTGGACAGCAACAACAGCAGGCAGGCATGGATGGCGGTCCAGCACCTCACCAACTACAAACCCGGCATCAGAGCTACTGAGGGCGATGCTGAGCTGGCAGAAGAACTCAACCTCTTCTTCGCCTGCTTCGAGACTGAACCACCAGGAGTAGCCACGGCACTGCCAGGTGCGAGGTGAGGCGCACGCTGAGGAGGATCAACCCACGGAAAGCGACGGGCCCTGACGACGTCTCAGGACAGGTATTGAAAGACTGTGCCGACCAGCTCGCTGGGATCTTCACTAAGATTTTCAACCTGTCACTGACAAAGTCTGCAGTCCCATCCTGCCTGAAGACCTCCACTGTCATCCCCCTACCCAAGAAATCCCCCACAACCAGCCTCAACGACTACCGGCCAGTGGCACTCACACCAGTGGTGATGAAGTGCTTCGAAAAACTGGTTAGGAGTCACATCATGACCTTCGTAACCCCCAGCTTGGACCCATACCAGTTTGCTTACAAGGTAAACAGGTCAATAGAGGACGACGTGAACACAACGCTACACACAGTGCTGACCCACCTGGAGAAACCAGGAAACTACACCCGCCTTCTCTTTGTAGATTATAGTTCAGCTTTTAATATGATCCTTCCCCATGGTCTCGTGAGGAAACTGCTGAACCTCGGTCTACCTCATTCCACCTGTCTCTGGATTAAGGACTTTTTATCAGAACGTCCACAGTGGGTCAGGATTGGCCCCTACACCTC
>NW_007578712.1:134919-138107 GCF_000690725.1 Stegastes partitus
CACAGAAATAACTTGAATCTGACAAAAGTAATAATAAAAATAAACTCATGAAACAGGCCTGGATAAAAATGACGGTACCCCCAGAAAAGACTGAAAATAATGTGACCATAGGGACATAATCAATCACGGTGTGTCCTCTAATTAGCATCACAGGTGTCTACAAACTTATAATCAGTCAGTCAGCCTATTTATAGGGTTACAAGTAGTCACTGTGCTGTTTGGTGACATGGTGTGTACCACACTAAACATGGACCAGAGGAAGCGAAGGAGAGAGTTGTCTCAGGAGATTAGAAAGGAAATTATAGACAAGCATGTTAAAGGTAAAGGCTATAAGACCATCTCCAAGCAGCTTGGTGTTCCTGTGACTGCAGTTGCACATACTATTCAGAAATTTAAGATCCATGGGACTGTAGCCAGCCTCCCTGGACATGGCCGCAGGAGGAAAATTGATGACAAATCGAAGAGACAAATAATACGAATGGTAACAAAAGAGGCCAGAACAACCTCTAAAGACATTAAAGGTGAACTCCAAGGTCAAGGTGCATCAGTGTCAGATCAGATCGTTGTTTGAGCCAAAGTGGACTTCATGGGAGACGACCAAGGAGGACACCATTGTTGAAAACAAATCATAAAAAAGCCAGACTGGAATTTGCCAAACTGCATGTTGACAAGCCACAAAGCTTCTGGGAGAATGTCCTATGGACAGACGAGACAAAACTGGAACTTATTGGCAAGGCACATCAGCTCTATGTTCACAGATGCAAAAATGAAGCATATCAAGAAACGAACACTGTTCCTACTGTGAAACATGGAGGAGCCTCTGTTATGTTCTGGGGCTGCTTTGCTGCATTTGGCACAGGGTGTCTTGAATCTGTGCAGGGTACAATGTAATGTCAAGACTATCAAGGTATACTAGAGAGAAATGTGCTACCCAGCTTGGTCTCAGTCGCAGGTCATGGGTCTTGCAACAGGATAATGACCCAAAACACAGCTAAAAACACCCAAGAATGGCTAAGAGGAAAACACTGGACTATTCTGAAGTGGCTTCTATGAGCCCTGATCTAGATCCTATTGAACATCTGTGGAAGGAGCTGAAACATGCCGTGTGGAGAAGGCACCCTTCAAACCTGAGACAACTGGAGCAGTCTGCTCATGAGGAGTGGACCAAAATACCTGCTGAGAGGTGCACAAGTCTCGTTGATAGTTTACAGAAATCGTTTGATTGCAGTGATTGCTTCAAAAGGTTGTGCAACAAAATATTAGGTTAAGGGTACCATCATTTTTGTCCAGGCCTGTTTCATGAGTTTATTTTTTTAAATAATTCTGTTGAACCACGGTTCAAAAGCAACGTCTAATTTCATTGGTTGATTTTCATAGAATTTTTATTTATTATTACTTTTTTCAGATTCAAGTTATTTCTGTGATCATTGTGGGTTTTACTTTCATTAACTGAGGGGTACCAACAATTTTATTCACGTGTGTATCCAGTAATTATACNCAGTAAAGTACCTTAAAGACAGTGCTTGAATAAATGTACTTAGTTACTTTCCACCTCCCCTCCAACACTGCAATGCCTGTTTATGGATACTAGAGGTCAGGCTGAGGGAATAAATATAGGAGCTCAATAGCAGCCAATCCAATTGGCACTCATTAGAGGTTTCCAAACTCTCTAATCTCAGTTTTACAGGATTATGTTCCCCATGAGAGACAGAGTTTTCCTGTTGGCGTTTTTTCACATTCATTTCTTGTGTAAAGAATAAAGTACTGCCAGTAACATCAGTTTCTGGCATGTCCGTGAGGTAACTCTGGCTCCACTACTTCACATTACCAGGACAGACAAGCACTCTTGCCTGTGTGCACCCTCGATTGAATTACCGACGTCTGGCTTCAGTTACAGAGAAAGCCTGACCAATCTGCAGTCAATTTCACACTAAACGCTCCATGTGCTGTAGGGTAAAAAGACAGACTTGATACCATAAGCTGCTCCTCAGGGCATCGAGGTTACAGATTTCTTCTGCTGGGTGGTTCCACGGGGGCGTTTCATCATATGTGTCCCCTGTGTCTCATCCTCCTACTTAACCTCTTATAGATTCACAATCATAGCTATTCACAGCTGCACATCTTCAGATCTGCAGTCCCACTCCATTAGGTTTTAAAAGACTACCTTTAATAGCTTACCTCGAGTCTTCTACGCTCTGTAAGTTTGAACAATGTGAGGAGAGGCAGGGGGGATTATCATCGACACAATCAAATGAGCAGGCTTCAGATGATTTATTGTTATGAGTCGGGAGTTTTCAGGAACAAAGAGTGTTGCTGTCATTTGTCTTTCTGAAAACTTAAGGGCTTACTGGCACTGTGACTGTGTTAGAAATCACCTGTCTTCAGCATTCAGCAGAATTCACCACTTACTTTGCTTTGAAGTGCTGTAATTTACTTTTCAAGTGCAGCTATTTTCTCTTATTGTGCCCAAACAACCATCAGTATAGTTATTTATTTACTGTCAGAGGCCCATTTGAAGACACAGATGGAAGAACGGAAATTGTTGCTTTCAGTTAAAGATTAACATAGGACCATGTAAATATTATTTAAGGTTTCAGCATGCTTATGATTTTGGAATTACCACATTATTCCATTTATTGTGATACTATTGTGGAATTTGAAATCCTTCTCCTCACATACTAAGACCAAGCTCCATCCTATCTTAAAGATTAACTTGTGGTTCCTTGACTTTCCAGAAGTAGAACAGAAGGCAGAGCCATCCACTATCAGGCTCCAGGAGGCAGACACCCTCTCTACTTTTAAGATTAGGCTTAAAACCTTCCTGGATAAAGCTTCTAGTTTTTACTGGCTCAGTTGACCCTGAAGTGCACATGTTGACAAAATTGTTGGTACCCCTCGGTTAATGAAAGAAAAACCCACAACAGTCACAGAAATAACTTGAGTCTGACAAAAGTAATAATAAAAATAAACTCATGAAACAGGCCTGGACAAAAATGACGGTACCCCCAGAAAAGACTGAAAATAATGTGACCATAGGGACATGTTCAATCAAGGTGTGTCCTCTAATTAGTATCACAGGTGTCTACAAACTTGTAATCAGTCAGTCGGCCTATTTATAGGGTTACAAGTAGTCACTGTGCTGTTTGGTGACATGGTGTGTACCACACTAAACATGGACCAGAGGAAGC
>NW_007578712.1:139126-165833 GCF_000690725.1 Stegastes partitus
CAGATTCAAGTTATTTCTGTGATCATTGTGGGTTTTACTTTCATTAACTGAGGGGTACCAACAATTTTATTCACGTGTGTATCCAGTAATTATACTGCTATAGACTCAAGCTGCTGGGTGACTTCTCATGATGCACTCAGCACCTCTTCCCTACTGTATATTTATAGGACACCATGGCATTAACTTTGTGTCTCCACCTCTCCTGTAGTTTCTGTTTTGTCTTCTCTGCAGGTATCCATGGTTTCCCACTCTTACCAAGAGCTGCTCCAAGGGAATCTTTGGGATTTGTTGGGGTTCTCTCTAAAATATAACATCATAAGGTCTTGACGTTACCATGTCAAGAGATTACCTTTCCCATGCAAAAAAAGACAAAAAAACAACCCCAAAGGTTGTTTGTCTAGGCAGTTTATTATGATACCTACATTTTACTGTGAAGCCACATCTAGTATTTATATCACACACCATCAGTTTCTTCAGCACATGCTCCAAAAGGACATGTTCCATATCAAGGGAAAGCACATTCCAGTGTATAACGCTTTATAGAGCTACTAAGACAACGTAGATAGAAGGTTGGGGTGGATGGATGGGTTAGTGACAAGACTCTGGTATCAAACCCAAATGCAGGACTCGAGAGTGGAAGCCAACAAAAGAGTTTATTCACAAAAATATGCAAAATAGAACACAACAATTCAGTCAAGCAAGGAAACTTCTCTGTAGGCCGCTAAATAAAAAAAAAAGCACAACAAAGCTGGAGAAAACAATGAGCAACAAAAAATCACAGCAAGGCTGGAGAACAACGTATATAAAAAAAAGAAACAAGATTTCAAGGTCACTTAGCTTGGAACTATGTACGAACAAGACGGCACAGGGACGGTGCATGAACATAACACACTGGCACAGGACAAAGGGAGACTGAAACATTAAATGCACACGTGAGGTAATGGGGAACAGGTGAACACAATCAGGGCAGAGCTAACAATCAAGACAACAGGAAGTAGAGCTGACAAACATTACATGAAAACGAGACTACAAAATAAAATCTTCAAACAGAAACAGGAATATGACAGAAACCAAAGTCTAACTTGACCCCAGAGTGAACCATGACAGTTAGTAAAACATTGGGCTGCTTGTTTCATCTTTCAAACCAATGTGTTATTTTATTTATTGTAACAATTATGGCTAAGGTTCTCTAACCTTAACATGTTATTTTAACCGAAACCACGATCTGTCCCTTAACCTAACTAAGTAGTCACTGTGTTTTAATCTTACAAGTCTTTTACAATCACGTTATCACAGAAAATGTACGTTTGAGCGATGATTTCAGCAGTTAATTTGTGTCATGGGCCATACTAGAGGGAATGGACAATCATCCTCCATTGTTATTTAGATTGGAGGATGTATTGCCTTTATATGCGCTATAGCACTAACCAGGCTACCACGAGATCCTCAGTGTCAACAAGGAAGGCAGTAAACCCCTGACTGCTGTAAGTCTGGAATATGCCGAAACACTACTTTATATGCTAAATATAAATAGGAGAACAAAGCGATCTGTTCTAATATGCTTTGGGCCTCTACAACTTCAGGGTTGATGAATGGCTTTCCATTTAACAGTCATTAAGGACATGGTGTGAATGAGTTAGAAGTGACAGTTTAATCCTCTCTGGAGAAATCATTTAAGAATAGAACTGGAAAGCTCATTTCCACAAAGACATCATCTACTTTTGAAATATCTTTAACGAGAGTTAGAGAATGTTGAAGTTCTTCTCTGTAAAGAGATTTAAAAGAAGTGAAAACAGAGATTAACCAAAAAAAATTTGATCACTTCAAAAATTCCACTATTTGCTTGACGATCTCTGTTAAATTGTAAGCTAACACCATTATTTCTCAGTTACCTTGCAATGGAGCAAAAACATTCAGTTTAGTTGCAATGAAGTTGCTGCAAAAGTTTGAGACATCACCATGTGGCCGCTGGTCTGCTCGGTGGTGAGAAGTAGTGATGAAAGTCTCACACTGGTGGAAGACTCTCAACTCAACAACAACTTTATCCAAATCACAGAAAGCACATTTTCATCAGCTTACCTTTCCTGGTACCCAGTGATGTGAGTGGTTTTATCTGCTGAAATCTTAAAGCATGCTAACATCTAAACAACAAGGATTTTAAGTCTATTGGTTGCCTTCTGATTATCTTCAACAGTCTGACAAAGTTATCCATGTACACTCTATAGTGGTCCACTACTGGTGCATTTATATTCCCTGGTCTTTATAAATATTATAAACAGTAACCATCAGACAATGTGACTTCCAGGAGAAGGCCACGGCAGTGTTAGTTGGACTGGACATCTTTTTTATTGAACAAAACTATCATGATGGAGTAGTACATTGTGAAAATAATAACATACAACAGCCTTGCCGGAGACCTGTGGTGACGGTGCTGTCAGCACAGAGATAAAAGGAGTGGAAGATGAGCAGAAAGCAGCAGATGAGCAGTAATGGCAATGCAGACAGAAATAGTACCTAATTGCCAGGCTCTGGGAATAGTAATGTCAGTCTGACTGACTTTCAATTCAATTGCCATGAAATTTTGTACTACAGATATTTCTGGTTCCCAAAACATGAGGCCCGTTGGCTTCTGTAATCACCTGGTTGTTTCACCAACGCCACCCTCTGATTAACATTTACGCTCATCTCAGGTAATATATTCCAATGACTTTTTCAGTGGCTACTATTGTCATGGTCTGGCTGCACCTCCCTTCCCATTCCATCTGTCTCTGTTTTTACCATCCTTCCTCATGTTTCTCTGGTTTCTCCCCCGTTCATCTCCTTCCTGTATTTGTGTGGGTGTTTGTCTGGACATGGCAACCTCATCCCCTCTGGCAGCCACTTACTCTGTGCACCTGAGATTAATCCACCAATCAATTTACAGCATTCCTCAGCTCTTCATGCCATTCATTGCCAGTTCCTTCAGTCTGCGTACATGCTGGTAGCGCTATGGCCAATTCTGCCAGTTTCCTCCTTGTGTTAGAGGTTTATGCCTCCATCTGCTGCAGGTTCACTGTCCTGTCTGGTTACCTGCCTGCCAGCACCTCATTGTTTGCCACCCGGCTTCCTCAATCGTCTGCCAGAAACTTGGCTCAGCTCTCCACTCTGCCAGGCACCTCTCAAAGCACGTCTTGGTCTGCTCTGTCATGTTGTTCACCTTCTGACCTCACTGCCTGCCATCAAACCACTCTCCTGCTTTAGTTCCTCCTCAGCCATCATGCACCAGCAGGATGTTCCAGCTTCACCCATCATCACCAATCCTTTAATAAATAATAAAACCATCTTCTGACCTGTTGCCACTCTGTTGAGTTCTGCTCCTGGGTCCAAACTAAGTCACGTTGCACATACAATCTGTTATGGCCCGCGGTGCTGATGTGTTGTCTTGTTTATGTGGTGATTTTTTGTGACCGTTGTGTGGGGGGATGGCCTGACTAAAACCAGGTCTCATGGCAATTCATTAAATCGTCACGGAATTTAATCTATTATTTCGTGTCCTGGGACACGTTTTGCCCGACTTTTTCATGTTCCCCAGCACAAATTTCAAACCAATACATTTAAATTGGAATTATCTTTCGTGTCTCTTTTCCCCTATTAGACAGCACATATACTGAGATGTTTTTGTCGTTCTTTTCTTCCAACAGTCAGGCATTAACCAGTTTTCCTGTTGTGGCCCGTCCACACTAATAACTATAGACATCACTATACAGATGTGTGCGCCCACACTGACCAACGTTACCATTCTGTAAACGTTGGCACTGAGCAGCTACCGTCATAGGCGAAGGGAGGGGAGGGGCCACAGGGTGAAATACTGTCTTGTCATTGGGTAGTTTCTTTGAGGAGCGCTAGCTGGTTGTTACAGTGCAGCTTTATGGGGGCGGGGTGAACAGAGTATTGTGGTAGTGTTTGTGACTGGAGCGACTGGAAAATAAAACAAGCACACCTCCTCTCTCACTTCCACTCTGCATTTACAGACACTCTGAGACGGTGAGGGTCAAATTCAAATGTGCGGTAAATTGAACACAAACGAGTTACTGATATGTTTTATCTTAATTTGTAGATTTATCCATTATCTTTAGTTCATCATTTAACATTTTGATGACAAAAAGTTGATGTTATTAGGTAGAGATGCTTATGAAACGTGCCAACTAGATGGTAAATGACCGTCAAGGGGTTCCTGCATTAATGATTTGTTTTCCTGCATGTGTCCTTCTTTTCAGAGTTGCATTCGTCTACAGAGAAATAAAAGTAACGACAAGCATGTAAACACAGTAAAAGCCTTTATATTTAATCACAAATAAACAATAATAGCTATTAGCGATATCATTGGGATCACTTTCAGAACGATCTCAGAAGAGCTTCTCTCTCTGCCTGGATATACTTCTATACTTAGTTTAGGAGTTACTCATGTCATGTGTTTTCTGTTATGTGTTTAGAGGCACTCTTTTGTTTCGTTTATTTTGTTGGTTATGGGTGTTGCTGTTGTGTTTAAGTTTGGCTGAGGAATTTAGTTGTTTTTGTTTAGCTAGCTTTTGTAACTCTGTTAGCCTTCGTTTGGTTTTATTTGGTTCTTTATAGCAACATCCACCAGCCCTGTTCTCTTTGTATTATCACTGCTGTTTTGTGTCCATCACATCCCTGAGCAATAAATTGCTCTACCTCCAACAATTATTTTTTGTTGCATCCAGCTGACCCTAGCGGCTGGATTGTAACACAAGCCACGTGATGCTACCATGCCAGCACACTTACAGGACTTAACATGGTAGCCAACTGTGGACATTATAATTATTGCTTGGGAAACATGAGCATGTTAACATTGACACTGTGAACATGTCAGCATGCTGGCATTTGCATTTGGTGCAAAGTGCCACCTTGTGTCTTTTTGACATTTAGTAGTGTTTTCAACAAAAACACCTTCTGGAATGTGTTTGGTACCATGTCATGCCAACATGGTCCTCTTGAAAATTTTAACTACATGTTGTGGCGCCTCAGACTGCAATAACCGTAATTGGTCTGCTTGATTATTGTAATGCACCATGTTCACACTGACTAATGAAGTTTCTCAACATAAGACTTCTGTTAAACAAATGTGATATGTCACTGAGTGTAATTGTACCTGGCTTGCTCATAAAACCACAAGAGATTTGTTTTCATTTTGTTTCATTTTCATAGCTCTGCCAATTCATGCACTCGATTTATTCATGTCCTCTCCCTTTTCTATGTTGCAGGAGTTTTGGAAGAAGTAGCTGTTGTTCCATGTTTGTCAGTTCTAAACCCAACGATATCTACTCTGTTTCAGTCAACAGTACTTGAAGTACATGAGGAAATTGAACACCACTGTGTAGGAGCCCCACTGCAACCCAACGTTCTGGTGGTGTAATTGCAGAGTTGAGCCCTTTCTTAATCCTGCTCCCACTGGATTTCTGACCATTACCGCCTGTTCCTGTGATGTGAACATCCACTCCTGCCTGCACCTTCTAACATTCACACCTGCACATTTTAGAGTTCTATTGATTTATTGTCTTCTTCCATCCCACAGGAAAAACCTGTTATTTAATGTGTAGTACTATTAAAGAAATGCAAAACTGTCTGTACGAACACAGCAAAATTATCATTACATTCACAATGATTAGTTCTTCGCGGGCAGTAACTAGACATTACAGACATTTCTTGATAGTATCTTGTTTAATATGTGCAGGAAGAAGGAGCCTACTTTGAAGTGCTGTCTCAACCTAGAGGTGTGAGATTTGTGCCTGTTGTATTGAAATACTTTGCACATTTGTTTTAACAAAGTCCAGTTCTTTTTTTCAACTTTCAACTCAGTAACAGCTGGGGAATTAGTCCATGCGTCAGACTTGCTTTACATTTCTGTTGTAAAAACTTCCTTTAATCTTCTTTCCAATTTCATTTGTTGACTCCATCCTTCTGGTTATGGTAAATCTCCGAACACGTAATCTATTTTTTCAGCCGGCACGGAGCAAATGTGTAGGCCACTGTCACAGATTACAGTGTATGGTCTACGTACAATCAACACAGGAGGATGAATCAAGCTTATGTCACAGGCCTAAAACTGAATGGAAGGAAAGCACAAAGGTTTAATAGCTAGCAGCAAACATGGTGGACTGCAAGGTTTTTGCCTTTCTTGATGCTGTTGGTATTTTTGACTCAGTAAGCACCTACTAAAAAAAAAAAAAAGCTTTTCATGAAAAAAAAAATTCCCTAAAAGCTAGATGAACTATCCTTACTGCTCTGGAATGATTCCCTTAAATCCATTTAACACACAGTATGTTTGCAGATGCGCTGCATCCACTAACTTCCTATCCTTTATCACTTTTTCCACAAAGCTATATATATTGATCTGCTGGTATGTTGAGAGATTTTCTATCAGCGGCTGGTGTTAACCATATTCTGAAACCACGTCCTGCCTGGAGCTCTATGCTGAGTCCTACTTTGACTATTATTGACCCAGTCACGAGAGAGACAGAGCCAGTCACACAGACAGATAGAGACAAATAGGAAGGAGCTTCCCTCTTTGCAGAGTTTGGACCATTCCATAGTTTGTTACAGCTCCACTGGCATGTTTTTTTTTCACGAGCAGCGAAGACCTTTTCTCCTTTGTCTTATTGAAGCCAACAACTGATCCAGGTAGGCTGTCTTCTTGTCTTGTCTTTGTCTGATTTGCTTTTTGCTTCTTCGTCTTTGTACCATTTATTTGGCTTACTGTTTACATGAGTGCTAAGTTGTGCCGTTTCATCTTCTCACCTTGCTGAGTCAGAGATGGCCTTAAGTTTCTTAGTGTTTGTCTTTCTTAGCTCCAGGCCAAGCATATGTTAAATAAATCAACACAGTGGGTGATGTGGGACTTGGGAGGATTATGGCTTCTCGACTGATGCTTATTCTAATATCTTCAGTAACAGCAGCACTGAGCAGCATGTCTACCTATTAGGCCTTGTGTTTCAGAGGATGTAATAGTTTGGAGTTTCAAGTTTGTGAGCCACATTTAAGGCAGTAACTTTGTTTGGGGGTTTGGTTCCCCTGCTTATATATATATATATATATAAACTTGCAGTAGTGTGTTATCATTGTATCTGTCTTCCTTTATTTCTGCAAAACATCAATTTTCACAGACACCATCCCATCCTGTGGGGATATGGAGTTTGTTTAATAGGCTTTGAATAACTTTTTGAGAAGCTGATGAGATGTGAAGTAATTTCTTTAAACTTACTGAGGCGCTAATGAGCCTCACTCACCCTGATAACTCTGCTTGCACTTCATCTTCACGCATGCACAAATGCACTTACACCATCTAAACATATACCAGAAATAACAGTTTAAGTTTTGACTAGTTGTGTAAGACCTCCAACTTTTGAGGGATTTGTGTGTGTGTGTGTATGTGGGTGTGTTCCTTCAGAATGTGAGTTTGATGTCTATGTTGTTTCTTGGATGTTGCTCTGAGAATGATTATGTGTTTTGGAAATAAAAAACATTCATGTGTAAAAAATGTTTATATTAGAATTGAATTGCAATGCCTGCTTCCTTAAAAGTAGTCAAACACTCATCGTTGTAATATAGGAGTGTTTAATAAGCTAAAATATGCCTCATATGTTGGTAAATTTTTGCACTAATTGCAAAAATAATGACAATACATAGACCTTTATGCACACCATTTTTGAGGTCCTTCCAGTGAGTCCACATCACCATTTGGCATGTTGAGAAAAATGAAAAGTTGGAACGTTGTCTTGCCATACATGCCACACATCAATTTCTATTTGTGGGTAAATTGGGATATGGACCTTTGTTTTCCATGTTCAAGGGTTCAAGATGATTTGGATTTGCTGTAGTCAATTTTGTTTGTGTCCTCATCAAATTTCATGGCTGTGAGAGTTGTTTTTCTGATGATATTGGACACCAAAGGTGGCTTCCCAGGTGAGACATTGTGTTGTGGGTGGAAATGAAAAAAAAATTCCCAGAAAATATAAAATTCTCCCAGTTTCGCCAAAATATCTAGCAGACCTTGTTATGGTTTACAAGTTCACCAGCAAACTCTGTGCTGCAACATCTTTTCTGAATTCTGTCCGAACTGATGCAGACTGACCCTTATGGCTTTTTAGTACAATTTCATTGACTTTAAATGAGGCTGAAACCTTTACCTGTATTTTAAATTAGCAATGTTTTCAGTGTTACAGACTAAGTACCCAGCCAGAATGACCTGTTTTGTTTTTTTGATCAGAGCACCACATTCATATTTGTAGAGTTGTGTATATTTACATGCCAGCGGAGCACATGAGTACAGCGCCCTGTGTGAGTGTGTGTTACGGCTCTATCAGGCTGTTTGGAGGCAGGGCGAGCCCATCGATCGGCACGTGAGGGGGGCCGCCTGGAGCTCTCGCTCCAGCTGCCCACTGGGTGTGAAGGACACTGATGTGACAGCACTAATTACAGAGGCAGGAAGCCAGCACTACAAACATTCACAGCAGCAGCTCTCCCGGGCTCTCCCAGGCTAAACCCACCTTCCACCAGAGACTTTACATCTCTCATTCCTCAGGGGCTGATGGTATTTCCCATCATCCCAAAATGAGGTATTATGCACAAAGCAGCTCTGTGAAGAATACTTAAAAAATAAATAAATAAATAAAATTAAAAAAAAAACAAAAAACAATCACACACTGAGCTGCCGTGGAACTTCAAACAGAAGAAACGGCATCAGACAATTGATTTAGTTTCTAACAGTGGACACTTTCTTGACCATCAAGATTCAGCCTTCAGTCCACATCCACTGGTTAACTTTACAAGACTCTGTTTCACTTAATTGTAAGTGACAGAAGAATCCTCTTGCTGTGGATATTTGTTCTGTTCTGGGAGATGTTTGTGCACTCATTACAGTCTACTTCAATAACAGGCCAAGACTGACCATTTCATTTTGCTCTTCATTGTTCCTTTAAATCTTGCCGCAATTTTTTGTAAGAGCAACTGAGCAGCTTCATAGATTTCTTAACAGCTTTGTCATTGTAGTTAACAATTAATTCATCCTATTTTTTTCATCTAAAGCTGCCTTCATAGATTTATTTTGTTCAATTGTGGTGCAACAAGTTGTGTTCAAAACTCTGATACATTATCATCTTTACTAAGTACGTTGTTTGCTAGCAAACATATATTTCTGTACACACTGGACAGACATGTAGCAATGTGTTTTTGGCCACCTGACACGTCTTTTAGCTCTGTGTTAGTCTTCACTGTCTCCTGGTATTGCTTGCATTTACAAGCTTGGGTCTTCTATTTTTGCTGAGCAGCCCGCACAAAGTGAGTTTATTAAAGTTTGGTGGTAACAGCAGTTCCCTGTGTTACCTTTAAATGGTTTGATCCAATGAAACTGAGCCAGATCAGTATGAAGTTTTGAGTTGTAGAAACAAAACAATGTGCTGAAAAGGGTTCAAAAACTACATCAAGCTGTAGGAAGTCATAAAGTTAATGAATTCAGATTATATCATTATTGTTGTTATTGCACAGGCACAATCATTTCCTCCTTTGTTAAGATAAAAATACTGATAAGTGCAGCTTTAGCCCTCACCCTGACTAGTTGAGGCAGACATCTGTCCTCCCTGAGCCTGGTTCTGCTTCAGGTCTCTTCTCTCTCTAAACTGGAGGTGTTTCTCTCCACTCTCGCCAGTATGCTTGGTCATCTGAAATCTTTGGACTTAATTGATGTTTCATTTGGTATAACTGCAATTTTGAAATTAGTCATGTAATCTCTTAGAGCACCAATATTGTAGGCTGTTAATGTAGAGTCTTTTAGGTTATAGGTTGTTCACGTTGAGTCTATTAGCAAGATAAATGAACATAAGAAAAAAAAAACACAGCAGTTTCGTAACCTTAACATTTAAATGGCAACTTTAACACTAGTCTTATTTTGCTACTGTAAAGCACTTTTGCTCAACTGCTGTTGTTTGAAATGTCATATATGAATAATGGTGACTTGATTTGGGCAAAGTTTGTGCATATACAGTGCTTTATTAGAACACCGTCCAGTGTAGGGTAACGCTACAGCTGCCCTAAATTATTAATTACCAAAATCATTTCTCTCATTTCTGTAATGATTAATACACCAGTATGTAGAAGCTCTTTACCCAAAGTGATATATTTAATGCTAAAATATAATTGTTATTGTTATTAATTAATTAATTTTCAGATTTACTGTCATACAAAAAAGAAGAAAAAATAGTAAAGCACATTATTATTTCTTGATTAAGATGTCAAATTATAATAATTTACTTGCACTCCTGAACAGAAAAAATAGCTTCGTGCTTGCTATTGTGTCCTTTTTTTTTAAGTATATATATATATATATATATATATATCCATCACAGACTTACTGGGATACTTAATGGAACAGAGACTTCATTAATATTATTTTCCTGCCATGACCAGGATTTGGGAAAAAAAGTTAATTGTAGGGCTTTTAAACCACCAACACCACACCATCAATATCAATAAAGTGATCAATATTTTTCTATGAATATTCTAGTAAATGACATCTGAATGAATGGGGTTTGGTTTTACAGCTGCATGTTTGGTTCAATCTCATTGCTCTCAGCCATCCTATATCTGGCAGCAGCTATTACAGAGACAAAGGTATGAGGTACCTGGAGAAGAAAGTCGAAAATATTAATTAAATACTCAAATTTCAAACTGCGTGACGCCTGCAACGATATCACTGTAAATAGCATGGTTAATGTATATACATGCTCTCTAACCACAAACCAGCAGAAACAGGGTGGCCCTAAACTTTGCTGGTGGCGTTCAGTGTGTGTGGATCGGTGCCACGTGAGATAAGTTACCCTCGCTGGTTTAATTATGCACATTTCTATTGACTTGACCACGCTTTTAATTATTTTCTTATTGATCTGCACTGTGACCCAACATGCAGGTCAGTGAGCAAGAGCTGCTGCTGCTGGAGGTTTACATCCTAGATATAGAGCAATGTCACACACACACACACACACTCATTTACACTACTAAATGACATTTGCACCACACAGGTGACAGGTGACAAGTAAAAAACAGTCAGCAAAAAAAACAGTTAGTAAAAACAGACACTCCAGGGGTAAACACACACATATGCAGTGCTTCACAAATGTATGAGACCAACTGTCCACTTTGTTAAGCATATATACACACACACACACACACACACATATATACCATCCAGCATCATGAAGGGCTTTAAAGCGCACTCAGCTCTCTGTGTTTTACCTTTTTGAACAAGAACGAGGAATTTCAAACTGAATTTACCTTCTTATACCCCAATTTGATCAACTGGGATTCTCTGAGAAGTCAGAAATGAATCAAGCATCACATTCAACCACTAAAACTACTTTCAGGAATGCAAGTAAATAACTACAATTTGACATCCTAATCAAGACATGATGTGCTTGACTATTTTTTTCCTTTTTTTTGTAAAACAGTACATTTGAAAATTCATGGATAACAATAATAATTACATTTTAGCATTAAAATAAAGAGCTTCTTCATACTGGTGTATTAACCATTACAGAAATAAAAGAAATGATTTTGGTAATTACCAATGCCGGTAATTTAGTGCAGCTATGGCATAAAATCTATATTGGGTGGAGGTCTAATAAATGTGTTAAGCACTGTACAAATATATATACACACACATGTTGTACAGTATGCACACATAGAAATAGCCACAGCATGTCCATACCACACCACACACAGTCTACCTGCAGTGACTCATCACTTTGCCGTCTCTTCTTCTTTACCAGAATGGACCATGGAGACCGAGGGATGGGCGTCTCTCACCTTCGCTATGAGGAAGAGGAAGGTGAGTGTGTGTGCACATTTTGTGTGTGTGTGTGTGTGTGTGGGTGTGGGTGTCATTCATATCGATGATCTATTACTGATTGGCCCTCTACTAATAGAAATGGGAAATTAAGTCATTACACCCATTTTGTCTTTATTATGACCATGACACTGCTGATTGATTGCAATGACTTCTAACTTCTAAATTGTTTCATTGTTTCTCATTTATGTGAAAAGTTTATATGGGTGACTGTTGTTAATTGGCTGCAAATGAGTAGGGATGAAAGTTTCTGAGTGTATTTTGGGGTGTTGGGGAGTTGTAAATGCATGTTTGCGTGCTGTCACATTGAGCATGAGGTTGTTTTCTGTATCCAAACATCCAATATTGCTTTGTATCTCCCTGCTGTCTAGTTATTCCACCTGGACCTGTGTGTGCAAATAGTTTTACAGCAACATCTTAATTGCCAGAGATGATCAAACGCACATCGTCCACATTTTCTGTTTCAAAATAATGACTGTATGAGTCAAGCTATGGGACTGAATGACTCTGAATAAACTTGATTTGGTTTAATTTGTAATTGTGCCAACAGAGAATGCTGCTGTTGGTAATAAGCAGACCTGAGCTGTGAAGCACTATTTAGTGGTTTAACAGTCATGAAAACACTTCTCTGAGTGGAGAGGATTAATGGGAGATCTCATTAGATAATCTGCCTGTTACTGGTTGTCAGTCAGCTATTTTGGGTTTATGAAACATCAATTTAATTCAATTGTTTTTGGAAAAGAAAAAAAAAAAGTGGTGTTAAAGAGGTTAATTTTCTGGGTGATCTTTGACAAAAAGCAATTGGCATTTCAATTTTGCATTTAAATGAGTACAAACATCCGTGCATGTTCATGTAGCCATGAAGGAATTGTACATATTTGTCCACAGACCATCAGTCCATCTACATCGGCGTCCCGGTACCTCGAGGATATCGACGCAAACGCAGGCGAAGGCGCTCCAGTCGAGAGGCTGCTGACATGGACAGGGACAGACGCTACAGCCACCACAGACACCATGAGCATGACCGCTACAGAGACATAGACATAGAGGAAGGACTCATGGATTCAGCTGAGCAGAGTCTCCAAGACATCAACCGCACAAGTGAGTCAGTGACGAGATCTGAAAACCTCCTCAAGCCCGTTGCTTTGATTCGGATGCACTGTCTGTGGGTCGCCAAACTCTGTCAGGCTGCTTCTGTCCACTGATCTCTCCACTAATTTTACATTTTAAAGGCGCTTTACTCATCCTGGTCAATACATAAACAGATAGTTGTCTAATATTTTCTGTATTTCTGGAGAAGTTTGATGGATAAATGTTAACATAAAACCTGAGGCATGTGGAGTCTGAAGGTGTAAAAGAGCCACTACTGAGTTGCATTATGGGAAATGTAATTTGTAGTCTGTCTCCTCCAAGTCCTACAACTTTGGTCAAACACCAGTATACTCTTACTTGTCTCAGCTGTGCATTTTATCCTGTGCAATTTTGTGTACTCGTTCTGAAATAGCTTCACTAAAGTCTGCGTGTCTACAACACGTTTGCTGCACATAGCTGCCAGGGTGGCTTTTCCTTCAAATATTATCTTTTTTGTTGTGCTTTTGATTGGATTTTACTTCCTTCCAGCAATTTTAACAGTGAACAGCAGGAGTGCGAAACACAGCCTGAGAGTGTGGAGCTTGTGTTTCAGGTTGGGGTAATGAGCAGCCTGGCAGAACGCTGCTGCTTTGGTTTTCAAAGGCTTCAGCCGGGAAGGTTGACCACTTTGCTAAATTAGTATGGCGCAATCAGTGGCAAGGCAGCAGCGGTGTTTGCTCTGCTTGGACCGTATTCACATATTGATACAGCCTGTTTAAGTGTATGGCCTGCTGTATATAGTGCCATATGGTGCCAGTATGAGGATACAGCAGGAACAAAGATGTAGAGGACAACAACAACGAGAGAAAATGATGCCCAGTGACAGTTAATAACTTTGATAGTAAGAATGAAGTCAGTTGAGGTTGTGTGGTATGTTTAGTAGCTAATGAGTCCTCATTGTGCTAGATGGTGTTGGTAAAAAAGCAATTCAACCCACACATCAAATGTTAGATATCAGTGAGAAAAAATTGTTTTCGCTTGAGGTCATATTTGCATCCATTCAGGAAAAAACAAGCGCAACACATGTGAGTGAAATTTACTGTTAGCTGCTGTCAGTAAAGCACTTCAATATTATCGATCACTGGTGGCTTAAAAGAAGCACCCCATATACATTAATTACAGTCCATAGGTTAACAGCACTACGGCCAGTTGGCAGCTCATTACGCTGCAATGTCATTCATGAACATGTGGTCCAATTCAATCTACATACTATTAGTACAACAATGGAATGGATTGTAAGTACAGTAGGGTAATGATTGAATAACAATAATTAAGTACTTACAGTGCGATCTGGATATAGGTTTCAATCATTATTGCTGGTGCAGCACAGGAAATACACTGAATGATGCCGTATACAGCAGCCTACAGCTGGTTCAACACCTAAATGTGGTGTCACTGAGGAAATTAACAGAGAATAATCCGATAACACTTTAGAACACAGCTCATAAACTACAGTCATTTCTTTGTGTGAATCAGGTACTAATAAAATACATAAATATCAATGCAGCTGAAGATCGTATAGAACAAGTCATAGCTATTGGGACAAATTTAAAGTCAAAGGATTTTTAAAGACACCAGGTGCTGTACTAGAAAAATATAACTGAAATTCTGTACAAACCCCTGCAACACCCATGATCTTTTGTATAATTCAACCATAAAAGTTGAGAAACAGTCAATCTCAGCCCACATCCCTTTCTGTAATGTTTTTTCTCCTGTCCTCCAAAATGGCCAGTTATTCTTTCCTTGTACAGCTCAGTTGTATTTTCTTACACTGTACACTGAACACAAGAAGAAGCTAACAAGTGTTTCATTTCATTGGTACCTGATTCCTACAAGTAACTTAGACTGAAAATTGCAGGCTGTAGAATAAGTGTTACCCAAACATTTTATTTCCATTTTAGAGATCACTTTACACATTCATAAATTCTGCTTTATGTTTGCGTGCAAGGTCATTCTTTGGTATAGTGAAAGGAACAAGTTGATTGTGTGGCTGATAAACACCATCCAATTACAAATCTATTATGTTTTAAGCAAGTCTTAAAATCGTCAGGCACTTTGAAGCATGTTAAAACTGAAACGGATATTACAAAATGTTAAAATGTCAAAAACATTCTATCATTCCACCAAGTGTCTCCGGCGGCAGAGCGGCTACGTTACATCCTGAGCGAGGATGATGACATGCCCACGCCGACGCTCTTCACTGAGATGGACACTTTACAGCGAGAAGGAGACGAGCTGGAGTGGAAGGAGTCCGCCAGGTACACTCTAACACACTTAAACACACACACAACTCAGGCACAGTCATGCTTCCGCCACTCACAAATCCAATTGCTCCGGAACTATTTTGCTTTACTGTAGTTTCAAGAATGAAATCTTAAAAGGATCCACTTGAGACATGATTATGCCTGCTCATACAATCACACAGTCCAGGAGACTGCTGGTCAGATTATAATGTGGCTCATCATGGCCTTGCAGGATTTTTCAGAGTTGGCGTTTTGGAATTTCATTTCCTCAAGCATAATAGATGTTTTGGTGTATGAAATGGTCAGAAATAACACAAAAAAAATGCATAGATTTCTGTCAGATAAGAGTAACTGACTCATTGCCTTTACCATACGTGGTTCGATTGTGCTTCCTGTTATGTGTAGTCAACCTCTGAAAGGCCCATTCAGTACCAGAAAAACCCTACATTACCAGTAAGGATGATTCATACACCTTTTCATGGCCAACAGCTGTGTAATATTTCCCAGTATTTTGTTGGCTAAGTGGGAAAAATTAGTCTACTGAGGCGACTAAATGCATTGGAGCCATCAATATTCGTTGGAGTTCAAATGGCTGCTTTGAAAAAGGTCAATTCCATAAAATGAAGCACAATTTCCTAGCTGCACAGCTAATACCTCATCCCAAATGTATTCAGAAGCTGGTTTTGTTAGACAGCTTGGATTAAACTACATGCATTCAGAGGAAATGGCATCGCAAAACTGGAGGTTAAGACCAAGGACAGCAAAAAAAAAAAACCTTTGTTCATGCAATCAGGTGTAAGACAAGCTGTCAGTCTGAAATCTGCCTCAAGACAATTCACCCTCAGATCATGAAATAATTTGTGAAATTGTCCTGTCAAACTCAAAATTGCTAGAGAAGATCAAACTGAGTTCAAAACGGAAGCCTTGCGGAAAAAACAACAGAAACACCGTGGTAGATGTCAATGGTTTCACTGACATCTACTGAGCAGTGTGCACCTCCGACAGAGTTGAAAAAGTCAAACAAATGTCATCTGTTGTGTATTCCTCACCTGGTCTTCCTCTGTGTGTTTTTCTGCCTTCAGGTGGGTGAAGTTCGAGGAGAAGGTGGAGGAGGGAGGAGAGCGGTGGAGTAAACCCCACGTGTCCACGCTGTCCCTGCACAGCCTATTCGAGCTCAGAACGTGTCTCCAGACGGGGACGGTGCTGCTGGATCTGGAAGGCTACTCACTGCCACAGATAGTTGGTGAGATGTTCATGACTTTGGTGGTAACTGCACTTCTTGTAGTGCGAATCAACCAATCAGAACAGGTGTCATTGGTGATGTGTGTTATATGTAGCCACTGATACAGTGTTAGCCTGTAGTGCAGATTTTGACTATATGGAATTCAAGACGTCAAAATGATAGTTTCAAATAAATGTAATTTAGTTTGGACCAGCTGCAAGGTGGTGCAGTTGGTAGCACTGTTGCCTCACAGCAAGAAGGTTGCCGGTTCGTGGGGGTACCGGGATCTTTCTACGTGGAGTCTCCATGTTCTCCCCGTGCAGCGTGGGTTCTCTCCGGGTTCTCCGGCTTCCTCCCACACAGTCCAAAAACATGTTATGCTTAATTGGTGATTCTAAATTGTCCGTAGGTGTGAATGTGAGTGTGCTTGGTTGTCTGTCTCTAAGTGTAGCCCTGTGATGGACTGGTGACCTGTCCAGGGTGTCCCCTGCTTTCACCCTGAATCAGTTGGGATAGACTCCAGCCCCCCGCGACCCTAGTGAGGATTCAGTGGTGTATAGATGATGGATGGATGGACAATAATGACAAACATCATTATGAGTAATCCACACTGTTGTGTGTGAAACATTGTTTCTACAAAGCTTCTCAACGGATATTGGTCTAGGAAAAGTATTTGAAGCATATCAGTAAAAGTACTGATGGCAGATGTTGTGGATAACAAATACATACAAAATAGAAATGTTGTGAACCAGAAAAAGTATATTGACCAAGAGTTTGTGGAGAGCAAGCATTTAGTTTATTAGAGCCTTGTGGTTGAAGTTTACTGGAAGGCTGACATGGCAGAAGAACATCTTGTCATATGTGGTTAAAGTTACAGTGCTGTGGTACATTTGAAAAGCGAGCCACCTCAGTCTCTGCCTCCTACACACTGTGGCTTCTAGTGTGATTACAGATATCTGCAGCATCATTTTGCACAGTCCAAACTCTAACTCAAAATACTGTAATTACATTTTGACAAGATAGAACTCCAGTTTGAGAGATCTACAGTGTTCTTACCAGTTTAAACTTAGCTGAAGAAGTCTAAAATGACAATGTAGATATTTTGAATTTACTGTAAAAATAGATATTTTGAGCTAGAATCATGATATGATAGTGTAAGTATGGGAAACTAAGTTACAAATAGTCTTATTTAGCTGCAAATATCCACAACTTACATTCTAGTTACCTGTAATGACAAACCCCTATACACAGGAACGACAAAAGTGACCTGGAAGAGTGACGATGTGAATATCTGAACTGTTGACTTGGGAGAATTGAATCACGGTTATCTGCAATACATATGAAGTCTAGATATAAAATGCTAAAATGGCTGCCACAGGTTAATGGCAAGTCACACACGGAGCCTCTGTTTTCTAGGTTGTCCTAAAGTTAAATTATTACTACAACACTTAAATTATAGTATATTACTATTTTTTTAATGGTCAGTGTGAAGCTGCCAGGCTAGAAGTGATGCCAACTAAAGTCCCCCCCATTTTTATTCACCATGACAAACCTCCTAAAATGAATCGTTAGCTTGACTGCAGCGCACCAGTTGACAGGTAAATTATTTAATTAGCTACAGCTGTGCTTTTCCTGCTTTTGTGTGAGCTGGTTTCTGCCTGCAAACCTGGAAAAAAATGCAAACTTTGCTAAAAATGTAAGTACTGACAAAGCTTCTTATGTTAAACAATTTGAAGAGTTTATTATTTCTTGTGAAATTTAAGTGGCTAGCAAAACATAACTAGCTAGCTAGTTAGCTCCACAGCTAAGATGTTTTTAGTAAGTGCCACAGTAGATGAACCAGCATTTTTAAACTACTGTATCGTTTTACTACTTTTAAAATGCATCTATACATAACAAGCTTGTTCGACCTCCCCGTTGCTATATATTGACATTTACCACTTTCCCCATACTATTCACCAAATGCCAAAGCTGAAGCGCCATATGCATTAGCATGGAGGAGTCAATAAATGAGTTTGACTGAAATCAATAGTAAAAAAAAAAATCAATCAATGACTACAGTTACAGTGTTTCCCAGGTTGCAGAAAAATAAGCAATTGCTGATAACAGAAAAAAGCAATTGCTGTTATACTGCAGTTTTTTTTTTGTTTGTTTTTGTTTTTGTTTTGCATTTGTTATTTTTATTGTTTATTTAATAGGGAAACAGTGCAATACATGTATTGTAAAATATGTAACTTAAACCTCGGTTTCATTTGTAGTCACTGGACAGAAGCCTCTAATGATGCAAAGGTTATGGAAACAAAATATTGTTAGTTGTGGTAAATCAAAATCTAACACTTTGAAAAAAAAGCAGATAATAACACACCATATGACAACTAAGAAGCACAACAAAACAAAAGCAACAACCCAAAATGAACAACACACACACAAAAATTCTGGTTCCCAACGACAGAGAACGTTACCAACACCATTAAACACAATACAACAAATTTCCAACCAGACAGTCAGTGCCATTGGTAACCACATTCAGAGTATCTTAGATCCATGTCCACAAGCCTGAGTATCATAAACCCATGTATTCAAACTAAATTTGAAATGTTTAGAGTGACTGGTTTCAGCATCTTCAGTGGTGAAGAACTGAAAAGCAGTTTTGCCAAATTCTTTTAGACCAAAAACAAAAAAAATCCCTTCTGGAGGACATCTAGTGCTATTATTTATTTGTTTTTACCTTGTTAACATGTCCTCATGGTGCTTTTATTTGCTCAAAGACATATCACGAGTAAAATAAACAGTCAGTACTATGCTTAGCGTTTCCACCTTGAAGCTGCAGTCTACTGAGGACAGTCTCAAAAGCAAGGATTCTGACCTTTGGGATTTCATATGTAACAAATCGAAGGAACCAATCCTGACAGCTTGTAGGGTGGAGCTCTCTGTATCATTAGTCTTAATTTCTTAATTATTTAATTACTTCACCATCACAACGTGCCATCGTGTAAGGTGAGGAGTGAAGCTTGATTGCGAATGGTGTTATGCAGCAAACCAACATTAGTCACAAACAGAACATTTCCTAAAGACGAGAAATGCTACTTTTTAATGATATTGTAATAATGATTAGAGTTAGGGTTTTTTTTATCCAATATTTTCAGTGTTTTCCTATATACTACAATACATGGTTGTTACATTGCACTATGGCATGCACTATTTGTCTAAGACCAGCTTATAATAAAGTTTTTAAAAAATACATGTATGCATGTTTTAATCTTGTTGGTAATATAGCTCAGTTTTGCTCTGATTGATCAAGTGATTATTGGAATAATTGTAGACCAGCATCATTTGTGCTTTGTAGGTGCAGCTCCAGCGCTTGTTTTCTTGACTTGGTAAATATCCTCAGGTGTTAAAAAATGTTTGAGTTGCTGTGTTGTTTCTAAGCAAGTGACTGCCTACTTCTTGGTTATCCTCTCTTCTGTGGCGACTTCTGCAGCCAATCAAGATGATGATGATGCACAGTCACTGCTTTCATACATACAAGTGGTGCAAACATGATCTTAAGTAGCATTAGCCGCTCAGGTAGGAAATCAACTGCTTCAGTGGTACTTAAACTCACAAGTTATGTCGTTTTTTATTGTTATCTGACAGTATCACCAGAATCACAGCCATGTGCTTCTACACAGAACTTTATATCTTTACATACATTACCAGGATTGTAATGGATAAAGTACCAACAAACTAGAATACTGCAATAGAGCAATGCGTCTGACAAGAAACATCAGATTCACGTGGCAAATGTATCTTTTTTCCAGATGACATCATTGAGAGACAGATAGAGGAAGGCATGATATCTCCTGACCTGCGAGAGAAGATCAGCTTTGTCCTGTTAAGAAGGCACCGACACCAGACCAAGAAGCCAATCCACCGCTCGTTCGCCGACATTGGCAAGTCCAGCTCCTCAACCAGTGAGTGTCCCTACCTGTGCTGCAAATCATTATCAAGACCTGTTTGAATAACACAAGACAGGACCTCTAGGATGATAAATAACAGACCTACAGCTTTGACAAAATAATAATTATTATGTCAGTTATGAGACACTGCTGTGTTTCTTTCCTTTGCTCCACATTATTTCCATGATTAATAATACTACACACATTGTTGGACAGCGTACATTATGACATGCCATCACATGAAATAGCATGGTGCGTCCCTCAGATATAGCAATTTCTTTTCTTTGCCCATGATTGGTCTGCTCTATTCCAACATATAATTTGATGTCAGAGAAATTTACTATGCATATATTTAACTCTTGGTAAATGAATGAACGCTCTCCTGCAGTCAACGAGGCTCATATCCTCCACAGGGGATGTATTAATGTTTGATGAGTTAATTACCACTGTAACATTTCCACATCTCATCAGGGCAGGGCACATACTGCTCAATAAATCATAAAGCATCACCTCTAACCACTCTACTGCTGTTTGTGTCTGTTTCTGCTTCAATTTCCTTGCCAGATCGGAATGCAGGGTCCCGAGGTGGGCCGGGGTCGGGACCAGGGCCGGGTCCGGGGCCAGGTATGGGGCCAGCGGCCAACTTTAACCGATCTACAGAGGACCTCCGAATGAAACAGCAGCCGACAAACTATGGCCGTCTGCGTGAGTGATAGGTTTAGATTCACAGAAAAACCATTGTTGGCTTTGTTATTTTGAAGGCAGGTAATGATTTTGGGGTCACATATTCTATATAAAAATCATGAAGATAGATTGACGAGCTGCCAGAAACCAGCTGCTCTCTTGTCAGAGTTAGATGGCATTTACGTCTATACTTCTTTACTCAAAAGCCAATATCAGGCAGACTGATTTGTTAAAGCCATCTGTCATTAGAATGCAGAGCTATTTTTCCGCTCACAGCTTGTCAGAAATATGGCTGCTGAAGTCCTCAGAATTTAAATAGTGTTGACACCTTGTTGGGTGAAATAACACATTAGAAAGAAAAATTCATTAAAAAGCACTCAGGCGAGATTTCAATCTCAACAAATTAGCATGTCAAAACCGTTATCTTTTTCTGTCAATCCTCCCACCCTCAGCTAGCATCTTTAAAAGCAAGCATGTGATTTGGGCAGCAACTTGCATTAGAAGATAAAGTTCACTATTTTTGACCTTTTTCATAGAAGTTTTATTCTGGAAGCATCACTCCCTAACTGCTACATTGACTCATATATTACACCTTTGTATGGTTACCTTTTGTGTCTTTAGCATGCTCACTGTGTCATTGTTCGTGTATCTTTTCAAACCATACCTTTATTTGAAATGACAAATATGAGAATATTTAACTGTTACATTACACTTTGACCACTTTATTTACTACATAATTCAATACAACAGCTTCGCCACAACATCTAAAACATGAGGTCAGGTTGTTGTTCACAATGATAGAAATCTGTCCATTGGAGGGTTTATTATTGAGGTTGTGCTGTGATGGACACATACATTGGGCAGGCAGAATATTAGCAACTCCTCTACATATAGTACAGCTCAATAGAACAGCACCTCAATGTTGAAATCTGGTTTAAATGAACACCTTAGTTTCAAAAAGCCTGAACAGTTTAAACATTAAAGCACATGTAGGTTTTATAGCAGGTGTATAACCTTAGATTGTGCAGATGTGCCTAATAAAGTGACCACTCAATGTAGATAACCATATCAAGCTTAAATGATGTAAAGTATGTAGATGTAAGATATTATAACTGCTTTACCTTGCAGGTCATGCTCAGAGCAGGAGTATGAACGATATTGCAGACACTCCCAGCACAGACCAGGTGAGTTATTTCTGTGATTTTACAGTGTCGCAGCTCATTCTTTACATCAAGTATTTTACATCTTTTCATACTTGAACATTAGATCCTGATATTTTTTGCCAAAGTGTATATTTGTTTTGCTTATAGGTTTATCCCTTTAAGCACTTTTGATGATCTGATTCATTTTTATATATTTTACAAACAGCACATTGTCTATTTGCAGGCACAAAGCCACCTCTGGAGTGTATAGTCATGTTCCACTTTATTGCTTTCCATTATTGGAGAGATTACCCATCTCATGTCTCAGTAAGGTGTTGTGCTGTGTTGAATTGATGTTTCTCTGGTTTGGTGAGAGCCGCTGTCATAAGTGCCATCAATCTTTCATTGCGGTTGCTAGCGAAGGTGACAGCAAGCGATAGAGGAAGTGTGCAAACACATAACTCAGTCATTAGTGGAGCCACTGCCACAATGCGGTTTAAACCCAGTGATACATGCTTGGCCTGCTGCAAGGGCGTGTTGTTATTGCTTGAATTAGGCTACGGGGATTTCAAACAGACAGGTCAGGATTAAGTGTCATTCCCTGAGCGGACAGATGTGGAAAAATAAATAAATGAGCATTTATTTGAGAGTGTGTGATGTGGACTATGAACTTTATTTGTTTGTAACTGTGAGGACTAGCACGAGCTGACCAGTTTCTCGCGCTCCAGTTATGAGTGGATAGCTACATGTTCAGATTGTATTTACAGACCTTCAGTAGGTCACATGTGACCATGGACAAGTGATAGTTTGTTACTGTGTGTATTTGTGCTTGTGTCTGTGTCAGTATTGAGCTGGCACTGGGAAAAAACAGATCTCATTGTCCCGTCCGCGTGCTTTGTGCTCACATGTAGCCACAGATTCGGGCTATGGGTTATTGACAAGGCTCTCCATTGAGTGTTATTGTGCTTCTGTCCAATTTCCTGCCACACCTTAACATGCAATTAGACAGGTCAGGTTGCCTGCCTCGGCATGATCCATCTTTCAGTCACAGTTGTGTCAGGGTACATCTGTTTTGCCCATCTGATTGGTGTTTTTTAGGTTTCATGCTTGTAAAACAGCAGGCTTGTTGTCTTGTAAACATTTGCCCTCCCAGACTGATCTACCAGGTTAAGACAGAGTGTTAGCAACAAATGATAAGGAGTTGAAACTGTAGTGATTCTTACAGGGAGCTCCGGTCACTGCAGTAGCACATACTGACAGAAAAAACACATGTAGAGCTGTCAGTAACAGTCGGTTCTTTCTTAAAATACCAGAAAATGTGAAAAATAACTCCCAAGACCATAAAGTGAACTATTTAAAGAACAGACTTATTTCTATTACTGCAGTATTTTCACTTTATTAGCACATATGACCCAAAAAAGCAACCAATCCTCATATTTGCCTAAAAATGACAGATTTAGTTTGGATTAAGTGTTCTGTTTTAGCTCTAAAAACATTTAATTATATACACGATTCTAAAGTGTAAATATAAGAGATGAAAGAATGTAACAAAATACAAAAACAAAAAGGGATGTCTCACTGTGTCTTCACTTTCTCCCTCCATTTCCTGTAGCTAAAAAACAAATTCATGAAGAAGATCCCCAGAGATGCAGAGGCATCCAACGTCTTAGTCGGCGAAGTAGATTTCCTTAACAAACCTTTTGTAGCCTTTGTCCGCCTGGCCCAAGCTACAACACTAGGAGGTCTGACAGAGGTCCCTGTTCCCACCAGGTGAGATGATCTGAAATTTCTCAAACCTCTTCACTGTTGCTCCGCAACAGACACCTGCCATCCCAACACATAGTTCTAACATGTTTCTCCACTGTACAGATTCCTGTTTATTCTCTTGGGACCCCAAGGAAAGGCCAAGTCATACAATGAGATCGGCCGAGCCATAGCAACCCTAATGGTGGATGATGTAAGTGTCATTGTGTATTAAAGTGTTTCCATGACATTCCCTCTTTATATATACGGTACATCTGTGTGGAAACTGAAATGTAAATGGTGTGCAGTATGTGCTTTAGCCTTTCAGTCCAGTGGGATATGCGGTGCAGTGTTTTAATTACATCTGGACGGGATCCTCGTTGTTAAACATGAGTTAGGAGCAGGGCTTCTATTGGGATAATTAGTGGCCCATGAGAGTATTTTTCTCTTTCCTGAATGCAGTTCCTATATCATTAGGCACAGAATTGAATGTGTTACTTTATTAGCAGACACAAGCAGTAAAGAAATAATAGGATGTTATTGTAAATGGAACTTGTTTAAGTTCAGGCACAAACATAACACATTTACCAGCCACCGTCAGACACTGACTGGAAGGTTGTGGTTGGTAAATTAACCTTTATTATAATCTGACTGATCAAGAGTTACAGTAAATCTTCCACACCACTAGCTCCAGGTACTGTTGGTCAGATTCAAGAGCAGCAGCAGTAGAATCTTTGTTGTTTTGTTTAGTCTTTTTTCAGAATTTTATGCCAATGTTTGCTAATCCACTAATTGACAAAATGCTCACTGTGTTTATTGTTCTGCTTACTATGCCTGCATATAGCATAAAGATACTGACTGGGTTTAATTGTAAAACCTTTGTGTTAGTAAGTAATTCAATTTCAGTTTGAGTTATTTCTATATTTTATTTATCCACATAAAATGGACTCAGGAAGCCAGTGAAATCCATCATGCAGCTCGATTTAAGTCAATCTAGAAACTGGGCAGCTCAGTTGAAAAAGCTCCAATACATTCAATGTTCTACAGACCGCCGGTTGTTTGTAGTGTGTTGGGAGGGAGAAAATCAATAAAGGTGCCACATACCACTCATGAGAAAATATGTGTGTCATCCCCAGGCTTCAGATGCCTGCTGCTTTTAATTCTGAAACGTTTCACTTAGTCTATACTTGTTTATAGTTTACGGCGCTAATGACCTTGGCAGTGTGTTTGTCTTCGCAGTGTGTTTGTCTTTGTGGTGAGCCGCAACCATTTATAAAACTAGAATTTGGCCAGTGCCTAGTCATTGCCAACTCGAACGAGCCCTTTGATTTTTTTATATAATGCTCCTGTGCACTAGGCTCATTGTGTTTCTAGGACATGATTAGCTGCTGACTGGCATTTGTTTTTGAACATAATCCAACTGGGGTCAGATGTCGATATAGCTTCAGCAATTTATGCTCGGTAAGACTCCAGAGGTCATCGAAGAGGATGGTTGGATCCCAGTTATTAGAGCAGTACATATTGATTACTATAACCCTGATATACTTTAATTCTTTTCCTTTATCTCTGTCTCCCTCTCCCAGCTTTTCAGTGATGTAGCCTACAAGGCCAGAGATCGGGAGGACCTCATCGCAGGCATAGATGAGTTTTTAGATGAAGTGATTGTGCTTCCACCTGGAGAATGGGATCCCAAAATCCGCATTGAGCCACCGAAGAAAGTCACCTCGGCTGACAAAAGGTTAAAGTTTGTCCCCACTAATGGCATTATGCTCAAAAAGCTGTTGAGACACAATGAATGTGGATACAGTTATTTTGAATCCTCCCCAACATCTGTTTGTTTTGTCAAAGATGTAGAATTACAGCAACACATATTGTTCCCTAACTCAGTGCTTAATATGGGATGAACTTCTGCCTTCATGTCAGCAAGCACCAGGCACAGTTTAAAGGGTGAAAAGCCTATGAAACAACTCCTACAGCACTGTGCTGCAGCCCTTTAATAAGTAAAGAGTCCATTAGCAAAAGCATATAGCTCCACTTTTTGAAAATTTTCAGAAAACTTGTTTTTTTTTTCATTGTTTGCTTGAGCTAATATGTATCAAACTGAAGTTGAGTGGATTTGACTCAGTAGAAATGACATGACAAAAATAGAGCTAATTTCAGTTTGATTAATATTGCCTCAGGTAGACGATGGAAAAGTAGGTTTTCTGAAGGTTTGTCAAGATGGAGTTAGCTGTTTTTGCAAATGAACTCTTCAAGTGTATATGACTAAAGTGACCCGCCTCATATTTACTTATATCCGTGGCGTGTGCATATTTTCTGCAGGAAGTCAGTGTTTTCTTTAAATGAGCTGGGTCAGATGAACGGTACAGCTGGAGGAGCAGGAGGCCTGGCCGAGGACGAGGAGATGCCAGCTCAGCATGAGCTTGGAGAGGAGCTGGCATTCACTGGACGGTACGATGTCAAGGCCACTTGGCAAAACTACTGATAGACTTTGCTCAAATGCTACCAGCCTGGCATATGGAAAGGAAATTTGAATATAAAATAATCCAAATTTGGCAAAGTAGGCAAATTATTTACGTACACATTCAAATCCCCACAAGATGCAGACGCTCTTAATGAGCCCTTTAACTACAGCAACAAAGATTAATCTTCAGTCAAATGGGCAGTGTTGCACTGCCAGTTGCAGCTTTGCCTAAAACAACAAAAGT
>NW_007578712.1:167897-169287 GCF_000690725.1 Stegastes partitus
TTCAATATCCCTTTGTGGAAGACTACACAAGTGGGATTTCAGTTTGGGGGCAACAGTTCAAACCCACATTCAGCTGCTTCTGCAATCTGTGACAACAGCCTGGCAGCTCCAAGCATTCCTCTCCTTTTTCCTTTGATTGTCTCTTTTAGTTGTCACAATTCTGATTCATAGTAGTCTCCATTAACGGTTTGACCCTCGATCAATCAGTCATGAGAAATCCTTCACTGTCCTAAACCCTGAAACCATCACCTTACCTATGCCACTTGCTTTGAAGTTTTAGGGAGCTGGAGAGCTGCTGTGTTTCCATTATTCGCTTTGACTCACAGTCTACTTTTTACAGTTGAATAGCAAGTCTTCACCAATACTATATATGACAAGATAGAAATGCATGGCTATATGAAATTTAAAAAACAAAAACAAATATGCTAAACATAGTAAGATATATATATATATATATGACTCTAAAGAAAACAATAGTACAATACTGAGATACATAATATAACATGTATCATGTCATCCTGTTTTCCCCACCCCCCTCATCCCCTCTCTCACCCAACCGGTCGAGGCAGATGGCCGTCTTCCCTGAGCCAGGTTCTGCCGGAGGTTTTTTCCCCCTCCCTTGGGGGGGGTTTGGTTCCTTCCCATCATTGCCAACCGCCTGCTCAGAGAGAGTCCAAAGGCTACTTTGGATTGTTGGCTTCTCTGTTTAAATTTGTATGGTCTATACCAGGCATCACCAAATGCGAACTGAGTGATGGTTCTGTCCGGACCCGTGACCAATCTCTGATAAATTCACAAGAATAGATTTTCATGGAGCATTTTTTCCAACGGTAGCGGCTATAGACAGCAGGCACTGCTACTCCAATTAATACGGCCACTCAGTCGAGCCAATCAAATCATTTGGCTACCCTGCACGGCCAGCGCACCACCACAGCTCTCAGCTGCTGCTGCTGCTGCTGCTGCCACTTTGCGCTTGCCTATACAGCAGAGCAGAGAGGAAGAGACAGTGATGACAGCATGGCTTGCTCCAAAAGAAGGAAGGTTGATGAAGGAAACCGCTGCTTTGAAGATGAGTGGACAGAGAAATGTATGTTCATTCTTCCGTCAGGCAGTTCACAACCAGTGGCCTCATATGCTTTGAAAACGTGGCATTAATTAAAAGTGGCAGCGTGAAGCACGACTACGAAACAAAGCACAGCTCTTTTGATCAAAGTTATCCCCTGAAGTCCGAGCTGAGGGCACACAAAATAACCGAGCTGCAAGCCCTGTATGACAGATCTATCCAACTCATCACGTACATTTACAGTCCAGCAACGTGCAAACGAAATCTTTTATTTATTGTTTTCAGAGGATGTTGACTTTTTAACTTGAAGTGGAGGCCTTCAGTTCT
>NW_007578712.1:172942-175062 GCF_000690725.1 Stegastes partitus
TACAGGTTTTAGAAAGTACACTTAGAAGTGACAGATTCTGAATGCGTGTCTACATATCACTTTAAATCATTTTGTAAGTATCCCATCCAGTTATGAGAAATGACAGGCTCCGTACGATCCTGCCTTAGAGAAAGTAGTATGTGTTGTACTGAGAAGTGGCGTTTGTGAAGCATCCTAACCATTGTCAACGTGTCAATGTGCAATAGTTTCTGCGGCGGCCTGTACCTGGACATAAAGCGGAAACTGCCGTGGATACCGAGTGATTTCTACGAGGGTTTTCACATTCAGTCCATCTCTGCTGTGCTCTTCATCTACTTGGGTTGCATCACCAACGCCATCACCTTCGGTGGTCTCCTGGGAGATGCTACCGACAACTACCAGGTAACACAGATCCCCAAACATGAGAGTTAGAACGACAACATTTATGTAAACTAGATTTATTAATATGATAAATGTTTTTAACAGAGAGAGACTGTCCGGCTATTTTTCTAGCTTAACACCACAGAATGTATTATTTGTCATGATAATTTGGTGGTTTAATAGAAAACAAAGAAAAGTTACAGTAGCTGAGGTTTGCAATTGTTATTTTATTGTGCCCGAAAGTGACAGAACAATGTGTATGTATTTTGTACCTCCTCTACTACACAAGGTAGGCATCCAGTGCCAAAATATACCTAGATTGATGAAACCAAGTAACGTTCAGTCTTACCATGACTGGAAAGGCTTTCACAGGGAACCAAATATAAACACAGGCAAGTAGCAGCACTAGATTAAAATCAGCTGGTGTCAGCTCAGGAAGCTCAAGTGTAATTTGTGTGTCATATTTATGAAATTAGGTCAGATATATAGTCAGTTTTTAGTTGTGCACAGCTATTTTTTTCAAACAAGTGACAATGTTTTCCTCTGTGTAATTTAGTTTGTCCAGAACCAGATGACCTTATTCAGTCTTCGTCAGTCTTCTTTATGTGTGAGGAAAGCTAAAGGATACCATCATTAATTTCATTTTATTGCTCAGTTATGAAGCAGTGATGAGTCATTAATATGACCTTTGCCTTTTCTGATTTTGCAAATAAGTCTCAAGCTCCACTGGACTGTGACGTCTGAGTATTTTTAGGTTTTCATAATTAGATCTGGTCTCCTTTTCTTCTGTGGGTCCATCAGTACCTTTCTACCAACTGATGCATTTACACACTCATGCACACAAAGACAGCTCCTTACAGGATTCATTTCTTGCACTCATTCAAGCTGAAATAAAACATCTTGACCCTGTGTTTAATGTCTGATGAATACAAACACAGCTGTCACTCCCTCCTCACACCCACTGCTTAGTTTTATCATCGCTCTCTTCCTCTCATCTGAAGTTTAATTTGCTGACTTAATTAGCACCACAACACAACACTTGTTTCTCAACTGCTCCAGCTTTTTTGAACTTGGTTTGTGAATCTCACCAAGTCCTTCCTCCAACAGGGTGTGATGGAGAGCTTCCTGGGTACAGCCCTGGCTGGTACGGTCTTCTGTCTCTTCAGCGGGCAGCCCCTCATCATCCTCAGCTCCACTGGACCCATCCTCATCTTTGAGAAGCTCCTCTTTGAATTCAGCAAGTGAGCATCTTACAAACCTGCTGATCCTACAGTAGACCTTCATCGTATTGCAGACACCCTACTTTATGTCAGAGCATTATTGGAAGATCCTCTTTAGGAGAAAAACATTTTTTATCAACCTACTGCATTATTAAAGTTGTGATTACATTGTTTAGAGTGGCAAGTTCCAATCAAAATGTTACTTCCAGCATGTCTAGGTCCGATTTAATTAAAACACATTCACTGAAAACCTGCATCGCGACATGAACAACCAATAGTTTTTACCTAGACTCCAATTTGCAGGCTGCTGTATCAGGATGACAGTGTTTGTGGGTTCAGCTGGGTTCTGATCTTTGATCTGAAGGCAATAACTTTGAAGTTCAAATACATACATTCGAGCTAACAATGATGAGTCTAATTACTGGTCAAATTTTGACCTACTCATGTAATATACATACACATAGATCCACTACATATGTAAACTGGGCTTTTCCAATCCTAAACATGAATAGTATCTTTATTATTGTCATTATTGAAAAC
>NW_007578712.1:176565-187922 GCF_000690725.1 Stegastes partitus
TACATTTACAGTCCAGCAACGTGCAAACGAAATCTTTTATTTATTGTTTTCAGAGGATGTTGACTTTTTAACTTGAAGTGGAGGCCTTCAGTTCTTTAGGCTGGGACCTTTTTAATGTAAGAGATAAAAGGGTTATTCGACTCTGTTTGCACTTTTAAAATGTATTGTATTCTGAGGTTTTTGTTTTCTCTAATCTGAAATAAAGGCCTCAATTTTTTATTTTATTTTATTTTATTTTATTGCCTGGGTCTAGTTATATATATGGTAAAAGAGCTCACTGTGCACTCAGTTAAACATATCCTGCACTGAAAATTGACAATAAGTATTGTTGAAACCATGAAAATGTGGCCATAGGGGAAGGCTATTAGACACAAACTGGACTTCGGTTCAGACCTTTTACTTAGAGGAAATTTTAATAACTGGACCTCAGTGACTTTTAATTGAATTCCCCTGGTCTATACCTTACTTTGTTAAGTGCTATGTGATGACATATGTTGTAAACTGCGCTATACGAATAAAATTGAATTGAATTGAATTGAATTGAATTGAATTGAACTGAATAGGGTCCAGGTTAAAACAGGATGGCTGATGAGGGAAAAAAGTCTTTATTGGGAACTTTTGTTCGAAAAGTTTTTATGTTTCACATGTTTTTATGTTGTGAATCATGATTTTCAATGATTGCAAAACATGATGTTATCATACCTCCTGCCATAAACATGTCCTCAGCTTTTGTATGATATAAATCTAGAATGCTTCCTTTCCCACGTTGTCAAGGAAGATGTGAGCTACTATTGTGTGTGCATTATTTTTTGGCATTTGCACAAAGTATTCTCTTTTTTTTTTTAAATCAGTATAAGGCCTTGTTTTTTGTAAAACTTTATTGACTTTAACTTGTATGGATGGATTATATTAAAGCCATTAGTCTACATGAACTTTGCTATTTTTAAATGATTATGTTTTAATTGTGGATGTAACGTACTTAGATCTTTGTGTTGGATCTTTTGGTGCTTTGACAGACAAAGTTTTTAATCTGACACACTTGACTCCAAGACTTCCTGGTGTGAATTACTGTTCTTCTCTGTAACTCCTCCTTTTAAACACAGTTTACTACCAGCTGTACTAATAATAATATCAAATGGCTTTTCTAAGATCAAACCACCCACATGACAGCTGTGACTGGTCACATGTAGAATATTTCTGTCATATCAATATCTTGACTTTCTAAATACAGATAGGTGTAGAAGTGCAGCCTTTGTTTGATATTTACAATAATATGGATGTTTTCTATCAGTGCATTCACCATGCTTCTCTAACCTCTTACTTCCACAGGAACAATGGCATAGATTACATGGAGCTGCGTTTGTGGATCGGCATCCACTCCTGCCTGCAGTGTTTCATCCTCGTCGCTACGGATGCCAGTTACATCATCAAATACATGACGCGTTTCACCGAGGAGGGCTTCTCCAGCCTCATCTCCTTCATTTTCATCTCCGACGCCATCAAAAAGATGGTGGGCTCCTTCAAATATTACCCCATCAACACCGACTTCAAACCTGACTACGTGACCACCTATAAGTGCGAGTGCCTGGCTCCAGACCCGAGTGAGTTCACCCCTTGGCCCAGGGAGATACAGGGGGATTATACGATCGGAACTAGCGTGGCAACTAGTGCTCCTTTTGGGACTTATTAGCTCAGCAGCACAAGCAGATTGTAGAAGAGAGCAGACCCACTTGTTGTCAGTTTACCTCACCCTTTATTTAGGAACACTGTAGAAGTTTATCCTTCATATTTTACCCTGTATTCATGACCTCACCACCTAATTTTTTACAAATTTAAATTCAACTTTCAATTAAGTAATAAATGAATTTCTGTTCCTGTCAGCCATTTTACAAAGTATGCTGTATCTTACTGGACTGATCACCATGCCCCCGGTTTAGAATTCCAGGCCACTGTCGATCAAACGTGAACAAACATCACCCACACACCAGATTATTCTAGACATTAGAGTTTTTAAGAGTTAAACTCTTAACAATAACATTTTGTCATCTTCCCAAATATGCAAGAGGCACACGATAACTACGTTAGAAGGGCAATAATGTGCATGTTTGGCAGGAGTGTGTATGTGTGGATGAGTGACCTATGTATGGAACAGTGGAGATGTACAGTAACAGCGACTATGTGTTTGTTGGTGCCCACAGCTGTGCATGTGCTATGAATACTATCTCACCTTCTCTGTGATTGGATAAATACCAAATATATATTTCAGGTAATTAATTTACGGTGTCAGTATTACACAGTTTGTCTACCAGGGAGGACTGACAAATTGATTTTCCACCTATAAAAGCTCAGTGCATATTATTTTCTAGCCCAGTGTTAAGTATCAAACTGTACTCCATCTACTCTATCAAATGTCTGCAGCCTGTACCAGCTGGCCTGTTTGTCTTTAGATGATAAAACTGGGACTCTGCTTTGTGGCGTTTATGGTTTTAAAGAAATTCAAAATTACATCAAATTACATCATTGTACAAGTTCCCACATGCTCACTAATCTGTTTCTGAAAATGGCAGAAATTTGCGGTAATTCATGTAAACAATGATTTCTGTAACTGATTTGCCTCGTTTGCTTTCACCATGCACAAACAATGTGGCTGCCGTCTCTTACAAGTGAGTATTTTTCTGTTTATCTGCATGTCAGTGTTTGCGAGTCAGCGTGCTCTCTCCAAAGCCCAGCAGCCAGATTCTCATTATGTTTTGCATTTCTTTTGTCTTCCTTTTTTTTGTCCTCTTCATTTTCTGTCTCCTTACCTTCCTGTCCTTCACTGTCTCTCCCCCATTCACACACAGTGGCTGCAATGATCTTCAATGGGTTAGTTCCTATGCCAGATAACAGCTCGACTGTCTCTGGGGTAAGTGCTTGTTTTCATTCAATTTCCATTTTTCTTTTTTCTTTTTTTTTCTTCTCTATTTTGGTGCATTGTATTTCTAGCTGAATGTTTACCAGGCAGGTGACGTTTCAACTGTACAATGAATTGCAACAGTTGTTTTGAAGCCCACATGACAAAGCAAAATAAGCAAAATGGTTTGTTTACAGCTAACCAGGTATGAGCTCTGTCTGACAAACGGGTCGCCTTGCTCTCCTCGTTCTCTCCTTTGTTCACGTCTCATCATCTCTCCCATTAACCTCTCACTCCCCTGCGTGGATAACAACTTCACATGCGTGCTGACAATTTTCACTTTGTCCGTGTCTTTGTCAAAACACTTCACTCTTCTTCATCCTCTCCTGTCTCCCCGCCACTGCCACCACCATCCCAGTTGAATGTGACAGCTCTGGACTGGAGCCAGCTGAGCAAGAAGGAGTGTCTGAAGTACGGAGGCTCTCTGGTGGGAAAGTCCTGCAAGTTCGTCCCAGATCTGGCCCTCATGTCCTTCATCCTGTTCTTCGGCACCTACTCCATGACTGTCTCGCTCAAGAAGTTCAAGTTCAGCCGCTACTTCCCCACCAAGGTGACAGAATCTATCTGTGCATAGAAACAAAACAAATACTGCCAAATAAGTCAAAATCCAATTAAAATCAAACAAACCTTGAGAAGTTTTCTGGTAAGCAAACAAAGATTGTGTTTACATTCATTTTTTTCTTACCTAATTAAACAACTTGTTCTATGGCACTTATCCAGGTTGTTTTCTCCCGACTAGATCCTTGCTTGTGTTGTATCTACTCTCAGATGAATAAAAGCATCTGCTAAATGAAATTGTAGAATTGTAGGCTTCATGCAGACAAGTTTTCATATTCTCATCCTAAATCCCTACTTTTTTAATGAAACCTTTGTTCCGTAGCACTTGCAGTGATCAGAAACTCCACAGGATACCTTGTAGAAGCCAACAACATAATAATTGCCAATAACCCAATAACCCAGTAATATATTTTGGCCAATAACCCATAATAATTATGTTATTGGCCAAAAGATATTACTTTATCATTTCAGGACTTTCATTACGTTATTGGACAGTTATTACATTATTGGCCTATTACATTTTAAAAATGAGAAATTCATTACATTATTGGCCATTGTTATGTTAAATCACACCTTTAAGATGATTTTAAATACAAGTAATCGACACCTGGAATACTGCAAATGTACATAATAATTGCAACAGTGGTATGATTTGCAGAAAAAAGAATTTAACCCTCTGACACCCTAAACTCACTTTAGAAAGAAAAAAAAATCTCTGAAATTGCTTAACAAATACTGCAAAAACAGAAAGCATCGTCAGATTTTCAGTGGCCTGTTGGGCCTTTAACTAATGGGAAAATTATCCAAATACATGTTTGGATACACCCCAAATTTGTTTAAAAAAAAAAAAAAAAAAAAGTTCGTCAAAAATGTACCATTCCCATCATCCATCCATCCATCCATTATCTATATCTTAATAATCCTCACTAGGGTCGCGGGGGGCTAGAAAGATCCCGGGTGTCTTCACCAGGACGCGAACCAGGGACCTTCTTTCTGCGATGCAATGGTGCTAACCACCGAGCCACCTTGCAGCCCCAAGTCCCATCAGATCTAGTAAAATAAATAAATAAAACCTGCACTTCTCAACACAACTGAGAAGCCTTGAGGCATGACAGAACTTTAGAGACCACTTGGTTGAACTGCAGGCTGTTTACGGAGAGTGGAAAGGACACAACAAGAAAGAGTGAGAGGAAAATAAAATGTATTTGATCAATAAAATAAATGCATGACTCAAAAATGGTACACAGAGGAGAAGGTGTTTAAGGATACATTCAGCATGGTCACATATCTTTCTAGAGTTGATGTGTGGAGTCGTGTGAAAAAAATTACGTTTATAGAGGTTGTAAAAATATAAATAGTAAAATATCTACAGCATGTGGTGCCATTTTTTATTTACTTTTTATTTATAGTATTGGTAACACCTGTGGACACTTGGAAAAGCATGTACACGTATTTTCTTTTCTGATTTTCTGCTAAAATAAATAATTAAAGAAGTCCCACTCATTTTAATGATTTAAGGCATTATAACCTTGTTTTACTGCACATAATACATATTTGAGTTCTGTGCATGCCTGGACATGGTTGTGCTCTTTCAATAGAGGCACAGGCTGTTATATTGCAGTAAAAAATGAGTTGACAGTGACTAAAAATGTGATGAATGAAACACCAAGAAACTGCCTGGGTTTCAGAGGGTAAAGTATTCTGGAAACCTATCAACAAAATAATAATGTTCACTGAACCAATTTTCACCAGAAAGTGCAGCGGTTTCTCAGGCAGACGGCCTGCTTACTCTCACTTTTTGTACTTCATAGCAGCACAGTGACCCGTTGTTGATTGTTGTCGGGTCAGTCCCCACACAGCGCTGCTGCACGTCTGTCTCATGTCTCATTTATAACAGGAAGAGGGAAGTCAAACAGACAACAAACAGCTGACCCCTTCGTTTTCCAAACACAAGTATTATCTTTGGCTCAAGTGAAGCTTGCAATGGCTCCACTGTTTCAATATTTATCAGTTGCTTCCCATTAGACCTCATCTCTGTTTTCAGTTCTGCGAAGAAATGTTTATTTTTCTCATTTGTACTGTTTTATGTCTCTTTCTCTGGCAACAGCTGAGGAAACTCATCAGTGACTTCTCCATCTTCATGTCTATCATGACGTTTGTTGGACTTGATATGCTGATGGGACTCAAAACCCCCAAGCTGATTGTTCCCACTGAATTTAAGGTAATACAAGTTATTTTCAAAGGACATTTATGTAGAAGTAAGACAGCTATTACAAAACAGTTTTAAAAATTAGCTGCTTTCAAATGAATCAGGCATTTTAAGTGTGGATGCCTGGTCTCCCACACTAGATCATAGGTTTAACAAACTTTAGTTCTTTTCAGATATGGGTGATGTATTATTACTGCTTCATCAGTCTGTCAAAGTGATTGACATTCTGTCATTCAGACATAAATCACTTGTATGTTTACATACCTCCTGGTTTCATTCAGAAATACCCACCACAGGAAAGTAGAGAACATCAGTGCATGTGCAAGATTTGACAGTACATCAAGTGAGGAACAAGGCATTATAATGCAATAACAATGAAAAGACTAATAGCAGCTTATCAAGATGTTTAAATAACTAACAGTCTGGGGTGTTTTTTAAAAACAAAATTTTTTTTTCCATATGTGATGATGATCTAATTCCTACATTACCAACAGTAAAAGAAAAGTGTGACTCACTGTTAGATCCTTATTGATCCTCTCCCATCTCAGATAATTTATGATTAAACTAATGAAAATACTGATGCTGCTTGGTGCATGAATGCGCACAGTTCATCTATTTTGAAGACACTCATGTGGTTCTGCTGCTGTTTAATGCTGCAATTATTTAATAAACTCAGAGTAAAGGCTCCTAAAAACAGCTTGAAGCAACAAACTAAACTGCGACTCTGACTGTGACAGTCTGATGTGAAGAAAAGTGCACAGTGTGACCATCTGTTAGATCCGGATCATTTATAATTACGAGCAATTAATCAAGTTACAGGCGCTGCAGTTCCACGTGTGTAAATGCACACAGCTCTCCTGCTTTGAAGACGCTCATGTGGATTCGGTGTTGCAGGTTTTTGATAAACTCAGAGGAAAGTGTAATGATTTTTAGGAAAAAGCCTTCATTCAGTCACTTGAAACAACTTTACGTGCCATGCCTTTCTCTAACTATCCATTCATGTGACTGGAAGTATTGAACAATTCTATTGTGTTGATTAAAAATGTCTTATAATCATCAAATTTGTGGAAATGAATCTGTCTTTTCTCGCCAGCCAACTCGGCCGGACCGTGGCTGGCTGGTGATGCCTTTTGGTAAGAACCCGTGGTGGGTGTATGTGGCCAGCTTTGTTCCTGCTCTCCTCGTCACTATCCTCATCTTCATGGACCAGCAGATCAGCGCTGTCATTGTTAACCGCAAGGAGAACAAACTTAAGGTAGTTATGCTATTCTTTTATGCTGCTTACTAGTAAAGAAATAAAAATAATTTTAAAATGGAATTAAGTTACATTATTTATTTAACTTCTCTTTTACCATATTTATTGATGACACTGATTGTTACAAAATGATATTATTTCATGTTGCCACTATTTTTCACTTAGTTTAATCAATTTGTCAATCAAAGTTATTTCTTTAAGAATTGAACATCAAAGCTAGAATAATGTTCAGAAGATGGCAACAAGAGCTGAGAAGCCTATAATACCCGCCTTGTTATCGTTTTTATAAAAACGATCTGTGTGGTTTCCCTGGCAGAAAGGCTGTGGCTACCACCTGGATCTGTTCTGGGTGGGTGTCCTGATGGCTGCCTGCTCCTTCATGGGCCTGCCCTGGTACGTCGCTGCCACCGTCATCTCCATTGCCCACATCGACTCTCTCAAGATGGAGAGCGAGTCCAGCGCTCCAGGAGAACAGCCACAGTTCCTCGGGGTCAGGTTAGTCCACAGTGGAAATAATACAGAGAGCACAGAAATAAAAAGAAAAGAGAATTGTCAGCTCTGGATGTCAGCCCTTCAGGCTGCCACTGGTAATATCACGGTATGAGAGAAACACTTTTCTAAGTCCTTTGTAGTTGAAATAGAGAAGCCTCATGAAATTGACTTGACACTCTCTTGTGTATATTTCATCAATGTCACACATACAGAGAACAAAGAGTGACAGGCATTTTGGTGTTTGCTCTCACTGGAGTCTCCATCTTCCTCGCTCCAATACTTAAGGTATGAAACACATGACAGATGAATCACACGTTTCAATACATGAGCATCACCAGGCTTTGTACAGTGTGCTGTCTGCTGTTGCTTGTGTGTAACGGGGGGCAAAACCATGCCAAGGACTGAAATCAAATCGGAGTTCTCTGCTCACCTTTAATTCATCATATGTTCCCTATGTGTCTTAATCAAATACCCTCAACCACTGATACCAAACGTAGCCATTTAGCCCCTGTAGGCTAGACCTGTAGCAACAGTCGAGTTATGTATTATTGTTATTTATACAGCAGATTTAAAACAACAAACACTGAGCCAAAGCGCTTTCCAGAAGCAAAATAACATCAGCATTACAAATTTGAAGAAACCAGCAGATGCATGAGCCAAACTTTAGTAGTGGCCTGCTTTTATAAAGCAATGTTTCATTTGACACAGGGGGGCCTTGACAGCAGAAAGGTTGAGAAAACTTGATCTACATTTTGTTATATACGCTAGAAAATTAACCAACCCCTTAAAAATTAAGGTGAAGTCCTTACAAATCTACACATGGAAAACACAGACAGCATACTGAACCTCTACTACATTTCACTAATAATTTAATTAAATTACAATACGTTAAATTTCACTAACTTTTTAAAAAATTCTAATAACTGAATGGATCATTTATATCCTTACTTTATAGTTATTTATGTACTTAACATGGATTACACTGGTTCTCTACACTATTTGTAGTGTTAGCAGTCCAATAAGTTAAAGACATTACAATGTTGTCTAATGTTTAAAGTATGAGTGTGGAGTCTTACATGTTGTCTGTCCTGACTGTTGCTCGTAGTTCATCCCCATGCCTGTGCTGTACGGCGTCTTCCTCTACATGGGCGTGGCTTCCCTCAGTGGGATTCAGGTACGATGCCAGCTGTTAATGGTATTTATCATGATAAATTGAGTTGTCATCACTTGGCATCTCACTTAATGCTTTTCTAACAGCAGACAGGAGGCGTCTTATTTAAAGCTGCCAATCCAAGGAAAGAAACAAGTAGTTAAGCAGTTATGTTCTGGAGTGTCCTTACAGACTGCAGAGATTAAAAAACATACACACACACACACACACACACACACACACAGACATTCACTATAAGTGGATTCACTGTCAGTTACAATTTTCTGCAAACTGTGTGGTGAAAATTTACCTGTAGGTTAATTATATAAACTACATGTGTACAGTACATATGTGTCAGTGGATGTTGGTGCCCAGGTGTCTCATTCTATAACCCAAGTTTTGGAATAACAATTTTACACAAGAGCAGATACTCCTCAGTAACTATCCTCCAACTCACTGCACAGACAAGCAGAGCAGTCATGCATACAAATCTCTCCTAGTAAATGTGGGATTAGTCATTCCTACCATAGGTGTCCATGTAATTCATCTGTGCCACTCAGACCTTGGGATTCTTTTCTCTCCCCTCTGCCCTCTTTGTCTTATTGTCCTTCACAGTTCTGGGACAGGATTAAGTTGTACATGATGCCGTCCAAGCACCAACCGGACTACTCTTACCTTCGTCATGTTCCTCTGAGGAGGGTACACCTGTTCACGCTGATCCAGATCATGTGTCTGGCTGTGCTCTGGATCCTCAAATCCACCTTCTTGGCCATCATATTCCCTGTTATGGTATTTAAATACTCACATTTGTAACAAAGATGGTTATGAATCCTTGTTGTATCATTGATGGGAAAATGAGGCATCTGTCTTAAACCCTTTTCACACAAGGTTTTAATCCACATCTTGCTTGATCAGATAATTTGATAGAGCAGATAAATGCATGAAAAAAAGGTTTGAAAATGTTTCAAACATGCCCCAGAGGTGGTCAGAGATACACTTCTGTTTTAACAGTGCTCACATGAAAGAAGTTAAATCAAATATTCATATCAAAATGAAACGCTACTGAATGTAAACGACCATGATAGGGGTTTAATGTCAGTTTTAAAGAGTGTAAATATTAGGAGAGGAAGTGGTTTGATCTCACTGTGCATGTCAGTGATTCATGCTAATGTCATTTCTAAATGCCATCCAGCTAAATCATATGCAGAACATGGCTCAGATACGAGGTGAATGTTAATGGGAGTTTAAACAAGGCCTGTGTGTCTGAAAATCTCTGGTCAAACACCAGATCCTGGGTCTGATGGTGGTCAGGAAGATGCTGGACATGGTCTTCTCCAGACACGACTTGGCCTGGCTGGACGATCTCCTGCCTGAGAAAGAGAAGAAGAAGAAGGACGATGACAAGAAGAAGGGGAAGGGGAAGGAGAAGGAGAAGGATAAGAAGAAGTCCAAAGCAGATGACAGTGAGGAAGAGGTGAGAAACTTGACCTTCTGCTGCCCCCTGCAGGCCTGATGGATTATGACATGAGGATCTGATGGTTAGTGTCTGTGCTGTTTGTGTGTTTGTGTGTTGACTCGCAGGAGAAGTACCACGCCTACTCCAACCACTCACCCAGCTCAGAGTCGGACTTGGATCGCAGGTACTGTGTTCTCAAACTGCACATCCCCTACCAAGACCTCGTCTATCCTGACGTTGCACAGTCTCAGTGGGGAGCGTACTGCCAGCGAGCCGCCGCACACATGTAGAAATGTAACCAAACACAGCAAATGTGCAAGGGTCAGTTCACGCAAATTACAAAAACAACGTTGCTTCTCGTGGCATTTCACCACTGACATAGTTTTATGATTTATCTCAATCAACCTACTCATGTGGTACAAAACAGTGGAATCTAACATACAGTATATTTAGTGACTTTTTAAGTACTGTATTGTATTTAGCCACAATTTTGAAATTCTTGTCCTTTTTAACTCCACTACATGTATTTGACTGCTGTATTTGGTTATTGCTTTGCAGGTTCAGATTATTAACACTAAATGTAGTCAACAAATAAATTCTGATGTGTCATTATAGATTAAGATTTCACTATATAGTAGTTAAAATTAGCTTTAGCATTAAAGTCATGCTTATACATTAAGGTAGCCACAGTTATAACCCAATGATATAATTAATATGGTATATTTGCAGATAGAAGTTTTTTTTTGTTTTTTTTTCTATCTGGACCATCAGAAATACTTCCTGGACTGTTTCTAGGTTTCTCCATGATTGACTAAGCTCCTAGTTGCTGTGGGCTGCTCCTTCTCCCCCACTATCACTGCTCCCCTCTTCAGCTCTGGCAAAGCACTTACTGCTGGACGACATAAAACGCATCGCTGCATACACTAGATTTTAAACTGTGTTATACTGGGAAGTACAGAGACATTTACTTGGCACTTATAGGCTTAATTAGCATTGCGTGAACTCATTTGGCAAGAGCTTGAATGTACCTTACATATGTCAAAGTCCCACACCAGTTTTAACTACATGTAGCTGCTAATGCTGTGGTACTGCTACTACAGTGACACATACTGTTTCTACAGTGTTGCACTGGTACTTTTATAATAGTCCAGTGTGTAGGATTTACTGGGGAAGAAAATTCAGCAAGTCCTCTTGCACAGAAGTCCACCAAGTTGCACCATCATGTATTTACAGTAACCCAAATGGAAAAACCAACACTGACTATTCAGAGGGCCTTTTTCATTT
>NW_007578712.1:188345-202795 GCF_000690725.1 Stegastes partitus
CTAGATGCTACTAAACCCTGCAATTTTCTCCTTTAAGTAACATTTTGAGTACTTCTTTTCCTGCTGGAATTATGTAGTACATACAGACTTCATCTCTCCTCAGAGAGATTCCAAGCAGAGAGTGGATAGCAGTGATAATAAGCTTCCCCTCAGGGGATCATAGCCTACAGGTGTGGCAGCAGGCATGGAAATAAAAAGTGAGCAGATCTTTAGTGACTTAAGTACACTTGATTAAAAGATTGTAATGCTGAGTTTTAATCAGGAGAAAATATGAGAAAGGGATGACAATAACTAGGGAAAGGACTTCCAGCAGTGACATTCAGCAGAACTCCTGGTTTTTCAATCACTTGTGATACATGCAGTTTGTGCAGGTGCAGTAGAAGGGCTCCTCCTCACATTATCTTTATATCTTACCTTCTTATTATATGGGGGTGATATGATGAATGTGCCATGTAGGTGTTGCAGCAGCCTTGTGTTGTCAGCCCAAACAAGGTTAGAAATGTCATTCTGTCAGCACAGCTTTTGAGGTGTCTGCTTCTCAGATTTCTGCCTCCTCTGCAATGCAGTGGATGTGGATTTTATTGTGATGCCATCAGCAATGGAGAAAATGACCTGCAGCATCCCTCCCTGTTACTCTGCATAATCCACAGAGCACTGTTTCTTGGTCAGAAAATACTAATCAAAACTGTTCCCAGGGAGTTCTGTGGATTCTCTACAGTAACTGGTAGATTGGTCCTGAACATTTCTGTTGATTAAAAAAAATAAATAAATAATGCAATTACCAGTGCAGCACATTTAAAAAGTATTCACCTCTCTTATAATTTTGCCTCTTTGTTTTGCTTTTCAATTTTGAATCATGACCAATTTCATTTTGCCTTTTTGACAATAATTTACAAAAAAAAAAAAAAAAAAAAGGCTTCTTAATGTCAAAGAAAGGACAGATTTCTACCAAATTATGTCAATTAATTTAAAATGTAAAATATCTGATTGCCTAAGTATTCACCCCCTTCAAGTCAGTGTTTACTAGATGCACCTTTGGCTGCAATTACAGCATTGGGTCTGTCTGGATAGGTCTCAGTCAGCTTTGCGCGTCTGGACACTGCAATTAAAGCCCATTCTTTCTTGCAAAAATTGTCAGGTTGTATGAGAAATGTGAGCAAACAGCCCTTTTTACGCCCAGCCATGCTTTCTCAATTGAATTGAGCTCTGGGTCCTGACTCGGCCACTCCATAGCATTTACCTTGTTGTCTTTAAACAATTTCTTTGTAGCTTTGGCTATCTGCTTTGGGTCGTTTTCGTGCTGGATAACAAATCTTCTCCCAAGTCACAGTTCTCTTGCAGACTGTATCAAGTTGTCTTTCAGGATTTCTTGATACTTTGCCGCATTAATTTTACCCTCTACCTATGCAAGCCTCCCCAGGCCTGCTGCTGACAGTCATCCTCCCATTATGATGCTGCCACCACCATGCTTCACAGTGGGGAGGATGTGTTTGTGATGATGTGCAGTGTTTGGTGTCTGACAAACATAGCTTAGACTGATGGCTAAAAATATCAACTTTGTTTTCATCAAACCTTCAACCAGCTGACTTCAGTGTATAGATTTATTACATTCAATAGAAGCCACTTATAACTCCTTCAGAGTAATCATAGGTGTATTTAAAGGACGGCCTACTCTAGTCACATTGAAGTGGATGAATACATATGCAATCACCTATTCACATTTTAGATTTTCAATTCATGGAGATTATTAAGATTTGTACAAATCTGTTTTCACTGTACCATGAAAGTGAAATCGGAAATTCTTGTAAAATAAAATTTAAAAAAAAGAATGCAATCCAAATTATACTGATTTTGTTTCAATGTCTAAATGTTTTGGTACTGTATGTTTTTGTGTTTTTGTAGTTTGGATGAACTGACCCTTTAAAAATACAACCAAAACGGTACATTTTTTAAAAATGTCTTATCAAAGTGATCACAGGAAACACTATCTAATACTACGGTAGACTCAGATGCATGACAGCATCTCATGAAAGCTTGTGTTATGTCATGATGTTGCTTTGCATTAAATTCCCCTTCACTGCCACGAACAACAAACTATTAGGTCCAATGTGTTGTGTACTTCCAGAGTAAAATATTGTTTTTTAAACTCCTCAAACTAGAAAAAAAAAATCCCATCATTATTTCTGTAACATTTCCTCCTTTGTTCATTTAAAAAAAACAAAAAATCCTAATAATTTAAATTATACACATGAACATTGTTCAATGGGGACATGTCTGCCCGCGGTTGTGGACCTATTATTTAAATAGTAACATCATCCCCATAGTCCAGATTTCCTTCGTTGTTATATTTGGGTTCAGTCTCCTCTCCATGCACTTTAAGGCAATGCAGATCATTGTAATGTGATGAACCGTGCACTCCTGCTGCTATTCTTCCTGTGTAATGTGCTACGTGTCAGTATGACATTATGTGCACTACGCTGCTCTATGTACACACAACTCAGCAGATTGTAATTCTTCATTGATGAGTGTTTGTAGTTTTGAAGCACTGTTAAAAGCAGTGTCTGTGAGGTGAGGGGTGATGAACTGAAGTGGATGGTGCATAGTTTGCTTTGTCTTAAAACCACTGATCAAGATTCTTTGTTTAGATTACCTTGTGGAATAGACTAATAAAATAATGCGTGGTCTTTTTGGTCCACTATGTATCCAGTGCGTGTAGAGGATTTATTGTAGGCTACTTTATTTTTCACTGTGTAATCATCCATATGTAGCAAACATGGTTTTGGTTGTTTCTTTTTCCTCCGTGTGCGGAATCTGTTTAGCACATCATCCTACCTGCATGTGAAATGTAGTCTGCCCCAGCTCTCTGACCCACCTTCACCTGGAGCCACCACAGTTTCAGTGCAAATACAGTATATTGTACTGAAAGTGCAGCCTTTGCTTATTTAGAATTTACATGTAATTTTTTCCCTTCAATTAATTTATTTATTTTTTTGGCCTATTGGGAGAGTTTGATTTTCTGAATTTCTCATCATGTCTGCATTGCTTTGAAAGAGGCATGGTTTGGAATTGACAGAGTAACTGATTACTGATTAATATGAACTTGTTTTGATAGATGCTGTCAACTTTAGGTAAAGAAAACTACAGTATGTGATTGCCCCTGACTGTCAAATTGTGCCATTAAAAATACATTCATTCGAAATTCTAAATGTTAGAATAGGGCAATTTGTGAACGATTACCAGTGACTGCTCCAAAAAGCAGGGTATGTTTCTTTAATGAAATGCCTGAAAGTCTTTAATATGAAGTCATAATATGTTGTAGTATGAACGTCCCTACTATTACTGGTTCATTACGTTTTGAGATGATATATATGTATTTATTTAATTATGTCTGTAGTTTACATGCTCTTTATTCAATCAAGATCACCTCAGGCTCTTCCTTTATACATTTGGGAAAAATGCTCATTTGAGATTGACATAAAACAAATGATGCTTAAATACTTTTAGAAAAGGTAATTAGATTTGATCTTTACTCTCCGCTGGATTCACTCGCAAAGGGCTGCAACAAACGGATTCCCATGTTTATGGTACACACTGTAAACCCTCTCCCAACCTTTCCCCCATCACCATTCCCAGTCTGAACCCTAAGACATTGTGTCTACAGGCAAAAACTACAGCATCTTGTTGCTCTCTAGTTCCTCTTCTCTCACTCATCACTGACATGAGCTGCTGGTGTTTTTTGCTGGAGTCCTGGTGCTTCATGGCTGAGAGCCTCCACCCTCCCTGGCCGCCCCTCGGTGTCTTTGTCTGTGGGTGTGTATGGTAACTAGAGCTTGCCCTTCCTCAGCATCACCCTTCACTTGAAGATCTCCTGCCCGTCATCTCCGGCCATCCCTATGGGCCGAGGAATGGCCTGCCCCGTGCCCCAGGTCAAGATTGAGATGGAGTCAGACTACGACTCAGACATCGACCACCACCGGCCCCGGGATATGAGCAGCGAGACCACGTTATGAAGCTGAGACACAATATCTTGTTGAGAGAACACACAGCACAGTGTGGGCGGACTACTGAATGCAGCCAGTGCTGACCCAAAGACAGTACGAGGTGGTATAGACAGACAGCTGTAAGCAAACTGAACAGACAGTTAAACAGACTGGGATGGGACTGGTGCAATCACTGCATTTGGAAAAGCATCTACTTTTGAACTGGTGAATTTTTTTTCAATGTTTTGCTCTAAATCGTAGTCATGAACAAAAGTCTCCATACACTTTTAAAGACCATTTTTCCAATGACTCCCATAGCTATACATTTTTTATGATGGAATGCATACTATGCTAATATTTTCATTTAACGAGGTGCTTCTGCTTAACAGAATAGAAGTGCAGTTCAGTTAAATTTGTTGGCTTTCTAAAACAGACTTGGTTTCTTCATCACAGCCCTCAGGTTGTTAATGAGGTTTAAGTCTGGATTTTGGGAAGGCCAGTCTAAATCCTTAATTCCAGTCTGATTTAGTCATTTCTTTGTTACCGTTGATGTGTGTTTGGGGTTGTTGTCTTGTTGGAACACCCACCTGCATCCAAGACACAGACTTCTGGCTGATGATTATAGATTTCCTGAACAATATGGAGGTAATCTTCCTTCATTATTCCATTAACTTTTGTAAAGCAACAGTTTCACTGGCACCAAAACAGCCCCAGAGCATGGTACTGCCACTACCATGTTTGACAGTAGGTTTGGTGTTCTTGGGGCTAAAGGCCTTGCCGTCTCTCCTCCAAACATGGTCATATTTTTGTTTCATCTGACCACAGAACTTTCCTCCAGAAAACCTTTTCTCTGTCCATGTAATCACCAGCAAAAACTTCAGTCAAGCCTTAAGGGTTCTTTCCGAGAGGAAGGGCTTCCTTCTTGCATGGCAGCATCTCAGCTCATAACAGCAGCTTCTCATTATTAAAGACCTGCTTTTTGGTGATTCTTGGTTAATTCTTAAACCATCTTGACCAGTTGGCTTCCAACACCAGGTAATACATGGCATGTTCGTCCTGATAATGGCAGTGGCACAACTGTCCCATGCACTTTAAAATTGTTTGCAGAGTTGATTTTAGGATCTGTAGCTGCTTTAAAATGGTTCCAAGTGACTTTCCTGACTTGTTCAAATTAATGATTTGCCTTTTCAGATCTTAGCTCAGCTCCTCAGACTTTCCCACTGCAGTGTTTGTGGCAGAGTCTAATGAGTATATAAAATAAGCCCTATTTAAACTGGCTCAGAGAAGTCACCAGCTGTAGTCAATTGCAAACATCTGTGAAAAAGTAAGAGGTCATGTCCCTCAGGAAATTTGGTTAAAACAGCTTTCGTTATCAACAAAACTGATATTTCAAGTTGCTGTTTGGATATTTTTGACTCATTTTTCTTGACAAGTGTATGGAAACTTTTGTTTACAGCTTTATATTGAGAACTGAATTTATTTATTTTCTTGTATGTTGTAAAGAAAAGAGAAAATATTTATCTGTATATGGAAATATATTTATTGTGAAAAGTGTATCTTTGTTATTACTAGCTATATATTTATATTGTACTATCATTGTAATTATACTAAATATAAACTAATTCACTTCAATGCCCAAACTTGTACATAATTTCACATATGCCTGTGTGTACAGCTTGATCTTGGGGCAGGAAACATGAAAACAAGAACTATTTTAGTAAACACAAGTATTTAGTACAAGCTTGTAAAGTCTACTGTACAAAGCCATGCCTTTTGTTGTATTTTAGCCATTGTATATTTGTGTTTTGGTGTTTGTTTGAATATGGTAGTGTGCATCTGATCCCACAGACCAGCTCCCCTTTCCTCTGTTTCCCCCAGAACAACACTCCATATTGGCACAAAAGCAGGAACAAAAAGAAACAACCAAAAGGCCCGGATGTTTTAATGTCTCTGAAAAGCATCAATTTATTTTGTAGAATTCAGCTGACAGGCTCATATTTGTGTTTCTACCTCCAAAGACTTTGTATGAGAACATATTTAACCACGATACTACGCAGAAAACGAAAACAAAATTGCACACAGAAAGGGTTAGGGTTATTCATGAACTGGCAGAATTTGTCATTAAACTTCCATTATTCCAAACTTTGACCTGAGTGACTTTTTTTTCTCTTTAGATGTAAGGCAACTGAGAAATCTGTGGTTTGGCAAATACACACCGTCCCAAATATGTGTTCATGTCCATTCTTCCTGATCAAGAGCAGCGTTACAGCACATTTTGCAAAAATAATCAACACAGTAGTCAGTAGGTAAACAGCAGAGTCTGGGTTTAATATTGGCAGGGTTTACTAGATTGATGGGTAAAGACAGATGCCACCAACCACTGTCAGATAAACTGCTGTGGGAAAAGGTGGTGTTACTGCATTCTTTATAGAGATGCATTGATGTGACATGCTGGATGAATACTCTGGATTCGTACCTTATTGATCGGAGCTATTGTCCTAAAATGGACATTTAGTTAAACATTTAAAACCCAGAATTATAAAACCTTTAGAATTATTTATTGTACAAATAAATAAATATCAACCATTCCAATTTGGAATATAATTCAAATGTGCCACTAAATTAAATTCAGTCTAATGGCTTCCTACAATCACCCAGTGCAGTCTTGAAGAAGAGCACAACAGCTGGATTCATCACGTCAACACACACGAAGAGTTCATTAGAGCCTCGGACTGTTTGGTGAATCCATCAGCGAAGCCCTCGTCCTCCTCCAGCGAAGGCCTCCTGTTACACATGGGGCACAGTTGGTTGCGTTCTTGAGAGGCTCTCATCCAGATGATGAGGTTCCAGCGCTGGCCGGAGGAGATGGGCAGGGCCCCGTGCATGTGCTGGCCCCGGTGGAGGAGGCCCTCGGTTACCCTGTGTTCAACCTCCGAACACTCTGTCTCACTCACTGGCACCTGCAGGAGGCAACAAAACCAGTGTTCAGACATGATTCAGGACTTTTGTACATCACTGACATCCATGTACTCTTAACATTCCAAACAGTGACAGTAAATGTAACAGAATACAAGAAAAAGAATACTATTTGGAAGAACAGTCATTTTGCCGTCAATAATAAAAGCATTTCTAAGAAATTATCTTAAATATCTCACTAGGCATACTGTTTATTTGATATTTTGCTATTACTGATGAATATTCTTTTAGGGTTTTTTATTATTATTTATTTGCTTCTAAGCATCTATGAGCCATAACATTAACAAGTGACGTAAATAACACTGATTATATTACCACCTGTCAAGAGGTGGGATACATTAGGCAGAAAATAAACATTTAGCTGGGAAAACTGGGCAGCATAAAGATCTGAGTGACTTTGACACGGGTCAAACTATGATGCTAGACAATAGAGCATCTTCAAAACATCAGTTATTGTGGGGTAGTCCTGGTATGCAGTAGTTCATACCGACAAAAACTGTCAAAGGAGAAGAACAATTAAAGAATCAGGGTGCTCAAGGTTAACTGATGGGCGCAGAAAACAAAAGTTGGTCCATGTGATCTGATGGATCCTACAGAAGAGGACAATGTTCTGCTGGGAAACCTTGGGTCCTGCATTCATGTCAACACCAACTACCTGAACATTGTTGCAGACCACGTCAATCCCTTCATGTGAACAGTATTCTCTGATGTCTTGACCTCGTTCAGCAGGATAATCTGCGCCAGGAAGATTACATTACTTAAATGATCTGCTGCTGATGTCTTGATGCCTCATACCACAGGACACCCTTAGAGGTTTATGGAGTCCAGGCCTTGGCGTGGGACCTCCACATTGTTTGGTTCTAATATTGTGGCTGATTGGTGTAGCCCTATAAGATTTTCACTGGTACAATAATGCACCAAGTATCTTACTGCTGAAAATGCTATTTTGTCAACGGTACAGCAGTACTAACAGTAATAAGAGCTTTACAGTATGGTATCACCTGTCTCATATCACCAAAATAAAGGTTCCCATCAGTGAAGTCTTTTCCCAGTGAAACATTAAGTGTGATCTCTGCATTGTCATAGTGGTAGCTCAGGTCCAGGTCTTCATTCATGTCGTATTTGACCACAAAGGCCTTGTGGCTGTCCAGACAGCGCCCCCCACAGTCCGGGTACAGCAGGGCGGTGAGCGGCTGCAGGTACTGCTCACGGAGAGGTGTGATGAATCCCTCGTCAAAGCCCAGCTCATTGAGGAGAATCTGGGGAGAGAGATAGTGAGAATAATATCACGAATAAAACAATTTCTAGATCATGTATTCCCAACCTTTCTACCACTACATTTTTAAGTCTGAAGGCTTCATGATTTTTATATGGTTCTTATTTAAGGTGTTGTGGGAAGGTTATTTCACAGCCAACAGCCAGATAATGCAATAAATTGTTAAAGTGGTCCACTGTCCTGCATAAATGTTACTGTGAAATGACCCTGGACATCCACTCACTTTCCTCGAAAATCCATCAAAGTCTGTGCACGTGGCTGCCTGGACCATATCTCTTATATTTCAAGGAGTTCCAGCAATATATATGAGCAATGCGACCACAGTTGGCCAAGGCTCCAAATGTCACAGCATAATAAAGAAGAAATATGGAAGACTGAGCAGTCATTAAATGCTGGATTCATTACCCCGTAGTGGTTCATGGTGTTGGGTCTTCCTTTAGGGGCTGCAGACTGTTCAAAGTGCTCCAGCTCCTCCACCAGCTCCTCACAGAAGCTTTTCTCAAACACAGGGAAGTGATACACCCTTGGAGCTTCAACGGAAAGAGGAGAATAAATGAAAGATGCTCCATGTGGACTATGTAATGGTATCATCAACCTAAACACCTGAGACCACAGTGGAAATGACAGGAAATTTTTGAAATTCATACTCCTTCAGAGGCATAACTCAGTCAAATCTGCACTTACACAAACATAATACACATCATTTTAGATTCAGTGCAATTTACACTGAGGCAACCATTATCTCTGATGTCCATTATTAGAAAAGTCCAAAAATCTTTACAACTCTAGAACTTCCCTGAGAATCATAATGTTTTTAAGTGTTCTTCAGAATCAAAATGATCGAGTGCCCATACATCCATACCTGCAATCAGACAGGAGCTGCTAACAGGTATCTCAGTATTCTGTTCAATCACACAGTCTCAGTTCCCAAATGATTCAGGAGAGCTACAAAGGTCTCCTGATTCATTTAGGAGCAACAACACAGCTTTGGCAGTAAACTGGGACTCAGTATACATAAAAATATTAATCAAAAAAGTGGGAGTTTTTTTTGTGTTTTTTTATGACTGTCCCAATTTTAGCAGATTGATACTGTCACCATATTGTATATGTGGGAGAAATATCTTCTAAGATTTCAATTCTAAGTTCAAATACACAAAAGTCTATGAGTGTTACACTGTATACTCAATATTGTCTGATCCAAGCGGAAGTTGTGGATAGACACATCTGTGTTTATTATTTTTCTACACTTCAGGAAACACTGCAGTCAGAACGGAAGAATCAAACATATTTGTTCTAAGTTCCTCATGTCTACTATCCAAATATTCAGAGTCTGTGTCTACAAAAACTACAGAAATTTTTACATTTAGCCATCCTCTTTGAAACAGCGTTCTTGTGCAGTAATTCACTGTTCCCAGTGCTCCTGCCACATTTGGAAGGCTTCCTGAAAGCCCTGGTCCATGAGCACGTCGACACCATGAGTCTCTTTCACTGTGCTTCTCTCAGAAACTACTCTTCAGATGGAATTTTATTTTGAGGAACAAGTTAGAAGTTGTAGGGAGCTACATCTGGCAAGTAGGGCGGGTGGAGGGTGATAACTGTCTTGGCATGTCCAAAAAACTTGTGTGCTTTCAACTCACCATGAGCCGACACACGCTGGCATGTGCTCAAGTTCAGGTCGTTTGCGGCAAATGTTCTCCCGCAGAACATTACAGTTTAACTCAGTGTTGACAGTCCAGCCTTGAAGTACGACTTCACAGTGGACAGTCATTTGAATATTGAACAAAATATTGAGCTTGGTCTTGGTTATGCTGCTGACCTGGTGCACACTCTTCTGTCTTGGAGACTACAGGTTCTTTAACTGTAAAGTCGGGTCTTGAGATCAGACCAAAATCCTCCACATTAAGGGTTTTGTCAAGGTTTGTCAGTTTAACACGAAATGTGACGTTCACTCTCTATGTCCAAGATAAAATTGTAAATGTGCACCTGCAAGTAGTCAGAACAGAACTGCCAGAGAGTGTTTAGACGGTAGCAGGAACACTGGGAGCAGTGTATTGCTGTACAAGAACATCAATAGGTCGGGCAAAGTGGCCAAACTAGCACCAGGTACAAGTTTCTGCTTTTTATGGATTCAGACTTGCTGATCACACTTTCTGTGTAGCGTCAGACCCAAGGGTCACAATGTGTGCATAGGACATTATTTAGCTTTTTAGTTTGTATAAACACAGCATTTTGTCTTTACAGGTACAAAACTCGCAAGGCAGCTTGATTCTTTCCATCACTTTCTTCTGACAGCTTCTATTTGTTTCTGTCATCTGTTTGTCAGACTGTGTAGCACCACTGATGAGGAAATTAACCTCACTGTTGCTACTATAAAATTTGAGTTTGTATTTAACCTTTCTATTTGAATCTTTGTCGCTGACAAGAATTGAAATCACATTCCAGCCTACCTGCCTCTTGATCCAGCAAGTCTAAGAGACCGTCTTCAGTGGCGTCGCTGCTTCGACAGTACTCCACAATCTGCTTGAGTTTGGTCGAGAGGTAGGACTCCTGAGGAGAGGTGGAGTACAGATGTGTCTCAGCGAGGTGTTAATGACACATTATTAATGACTATTAGCAGTGACTGATGCAGTAACTACCTGCAAATGATAGACATGAGGATGTAGAGGCTGGTACATGTCTTTAATAGCAGCAGCTCTCCCAGCAGATGTCACACTCAGACACCTTCTTCTGTCCACTTCCTGCGAAATCTAAACAGAGCATTCCCACACTTCAGTTACAGTCTAGCAGAGATAAAGCTGCAGGTGTTCTCACATGATCACACCCTATTAACTCAGAATGAAGCCAACAAGACAATCACGTGATGTTTACATTATGTATTGTCATGAAATTACTGATAGTTATTTTTCTCTCTCTTTTATGAGACAGCACCTAGCAATTACTTTCATGACAGATTATGCAGACAGTTGTTTTTTTTTACATAAATTCTTTAAGAATTTGGTTTATAAACCATATGAACACAGAGAAGAAATGTCCAAAACACTTCAAACTATAGCCTGACAGATATTGGGTTTTTGAGACTATTAGATATTGACATGGATCCTTTACATACACACTGAGATGTTTCACTGTATAAAAACCAATCTGTCAGTGCTCTCTTGTGGACAATAACTAAAATGAAGAGACTGTTCTTAAAATACATCATATTAGGGACGTCACAAGAACTACGGTATGCTGCTGTGTATTTGTCTAACATGTGAGCCTGAAAAAAACATCCAGTCATGTATCATTGTGCACTAATGAACAAAAAGACAAAATCTAAACTAGTAACAGCTCATCAACCTGTTCAAATAAGTAGTAAGTTTATTTATGATTTCCTGAACACTAAAACTTGTGTCCATGTGTGATGATAATGTAACTACTATTTTACCAGCAGTAAAATAAAAATATCCAGACAGCTGTGATGGAGCTCAGGACTCAAGCTGAGGACCGCTGCTATGTACGTAACAAATGATTTATCTGGAGTTTAGAATCTGTCACTCCGTGTGACGGCTGAGTTTCTGAGGTGAAGAAAAGTACCCAGTGTGACCTGCTGTTACACCCTGATCCATTTTGTCTTCATATCAGAGATCCTTTCTAATTAAAAGGTACTAATGAAATTACTGCTGTTGTGGAATGTATAAATGCACACTTTGATGATGCAGGTATTTAATAAACTCAAAGGAGAGATTCCTACAACCAACTGGAAGGAACAAACTAAACTCTCGTTGGTGCTTTGTCAAAACCTGGATTACACTTCTTATTGGTGAGACTCATTAATCTGACCTGTTTGTATCTGTCTTCATGGCTGTAAAAAGCTATTTTCAATGACATTTTGGTTCGTAATGGATGTGAAACAGAAGTATTTAAACGGTTTCTCTTGCTCTGTGTGATGTTTTTTCTGACCAACGTTGGTGCTGAAATTTTGGGGGGAAAAAAGTCTCACCCAAATCCCCTTACACAGCTGCATGCTTTTCAGATCAAATTATGTTAAAATGTTATGATATCCAACCCGGTACGACTTCTGTCACAATTATTACGGCCCCAGAGCCTCTGTCTTCTCCCTCACTCTTGTCTTGCAGGTTTCTGGCTGGGCGGAACCTCTAATTTTCTAACCTGGTACACTTGGCCAATCTCCATGAGCATATAAGCCGGCCTGCTGAGCCAGATCGCTCTCTCTTCTCCCATACCCAGCCAACCATGCTCCTGCATTTGTGTCTCTTTTGGTTTGTTTCGTGCTGACAACATGCACCACACATTGATCACTGCATTCATACACCCTCACACACCACGGACGCTCACAATCACACCTCATGATTCTACTTTGTTTTAATAAATAGCGTTACGCTATAGTTGAACCCACCTGTGTGTCTTATCCCTTGTTGCGGCCTAAGAGCCAGTCACAACACAATCTTTATAGAAAAGTGAGCAGGTGCTCATTTAAACATGAAGCTGACAAGTTCACTGCCTTCAGATTATTAGTAATAGAAATGAGTCTGAAAGGGGCTTGTCTGCACGACTTCAAGATAAAATTAGGCACAATAATATACAATATCCACTGCAGGACAGACCTGGTGTCCTCTGCAGTTAGGAAGCAGAAAAAAATAGTGCATAACTTGTCAATCGACCAAAATGAACTGGAAAATATCGGCATATAACATATCAGGAAAAAAAACCTTTATCATGCGTCCATACATTAAATTATCTTACATTCACTGGAGACCTATCCCAACCATATCCAGTACTGTCCTAACCTAACCTTAACCCAAACACAACCTGACACTTTGAACTTTAAACCAAGTCTTCCCCCCAAATCCTGATATTTTTAGCTAAGTTATGGGGGAGCAGAGTCCTCACAATGTGACAGACTAAACACATATATGTCTCTACAACTTGAACAGTTCACACAAACCGTCTCACCTTGTTGAGGACATCCTTCCACTGTTCCTCTGTGTCGCAGCCGAGCTTCTTCAGCAGCTGCGCAGCAACAATCCACACAGAGCACACAGCTGTTAGCTTAGCCGCCGCCATGACACCTGTCTGTTAAGTGTTGTGAACGTCCACTCACTGTGAGGTAGTCCAGCCGGAACTGCTGCTCCGACACGAAGCGGACATGGAGCCGGTAGTCCTTCAGGAAGATGTTGTCAGTGGTGAAGCACTTACACGTGTAAAACTGACACCTCGTTTCCCCCTTGTCTGTCATCACTGCCAGTTTCAGAGGAGTTCCCTGAGTGGAACAGAAACCTGTAACAGCACCGAGACTGTCAGCAGTCACATCCGGGCTTCAAATTAAAAGCGTCCGGTGTGGACCCACAAAAATAAAAGCCAACACATCAGAGACAGTCCTAACAAATAGTAGCTAATGAAATCTTTGGAAACAGTTCAAGCATGTTTTGGAAGAATTTTTTAAAAAGTGCAACAGTGGGTGATATTTTCAGATGATCTTTCAAGAGGCTAGCAACAAAAGGTTAGCAGTATTGTTAATATGGTATGTATGTCAATATAGCACACTGTGTTGAATTGAATTGAAATACATTTAATTTAATTTAATTTAATTTAATTGACACTACAACACAGGAACCCAAAGAATGAATTTAAACAATCCAGTGACTGGTAGAAGAAAAGTGAAGTAAATCTGGTCATCACTGCCATGTGCAGGTCGTGGTGGATTTATTTTATTTTATTTTATTATTATCATTTTTTTATTGATTGATTTATTTTTTGCAATTTATACTTTACTTGAGTATTTCCATTTTATTCTGCTTTAGACTTCCACTACATTTATCTGACAGTTTTTTTTAGGATGAAGATTCTACACAGCGGATAATAAAAAAAGCTTTTCCAAGCTTTTTTGCTGCTTCTTACAAAAAGCAGCAAAGCACTGGGTGCAAACAAGGGCACAATGTCCCTTTGCAAAAATGCACCGAGGTCAGTTACACCACTGATGAACAAGCACTTGTAGTAGCACATTGTGACTGCTAGATGGTGGAAACACTTAATCCACTCAGAACAAGCACACCCTTACTCATACTTTAGTAAATGTCATAGAAAGTCATAAATCTGGCCTCCTGTTCCTGAAATAAAAACTGTATTTGTAATAAACATTTTCATAATTTAGTTTGCAAAAAAGCAAATTATTCATTTAAAAAAAACAGTCAGTCTAGTCATTGTTTGGAGTATAT
>NW_007578712.1:204907-222594 GCF_000690725.1 Stegastes partitus
GAGGACATTCATAATCAAAATTTCCATCCGGACATTGATCCGAAAATAGACATTTCTAGACTAACAGACTATCTCGTTTATTTCTGAGGAGGGCTGGCAGTACCGCCTGCTGTCCAGAGGGGCGCTAATGCGAAAAAACCGCAGCATACCAACCAGCAACAGGCAGAAGTAGAAGAAGACCAGGAAGGAGGCGCAGGCTTTGTGTTTTCATCCTGTTACTGTTGTGATTTTACTTTTCTATCTGTTAGCAGCAGCCAGCACTGCTGCTAAATATGCCGATTGGTAACCAGCTCGTCTGTTGACTGGCGTTGAGAGTCTGTGCCGGCTGGACGGGGTTAGGGTTGGGGTGAGCTGCAGTCTGACATGTTGAGCGTGGAGTCGTTGCAAGTCGCTGAGGAGGAGGTGGTTGAGTCCAGCTCCAACAAACTCGGGGATATTTACACTTTTGTGGCTAAAGGTTGTTTTCCTCAGACCATGAATCCTTTGCGAAAGAAGAATCTCAAGAGATACGCACAGAAATTCATCATTGACGGTAAGATTTGCTTTAAAACCTTGACTTGCCGGTGCTGTGCCAAAAAGTGATCCTCTGCCAAACACTGATTCGCGCCTGGTTTCTGCAGGTGGTTCTGTCTGGATCCAGCAGTGTGCACATGCAAATACACAACTTTATGTTCTTGGTGACAGCAAAATGTTCATCCTTTTGAAAACTTTTCTTGTAACTGGATAATTGTGACCAAAGAAATGTGCAGTTTACAGCATAATCAGACATTTTGGATTATACTAGAGCTGCAAATTGATATTTAGGGGAAGAAAGTGTAACTTTTCTCACGCCATCATATTAAATCTGACGGGTTTTATGTATAGAATAAAGAAACAATCTCTTTTTCAATTATACTGAGTTAATTAGTTTATTATGAGTTAACTGAGACCTTCATGTATGGAGTCAAGTCAATTTGATGCATTTGTAACGTTTTAGTTACAGTGGAAAAGCTGCAGTCACTTTTTGGCAAATGAAAGCCTTCATTATATGAGTTGAACTACCCCTCTGAAGCAATTTCAGCTGGTAAAAGTGAGTGATTTTTTGTAAACGGTTTGGATGCCGAATTGAAGAATGAACCTCACTTGTTTTCAGAATGTCCAAAGTTATGGTCAGTCAGATATTTATCTTTCCCAGTAAACAAAACAACATTAAATGAGTATTTTTTTAAAAATGCAGTGTGGTATGATGTGTCTGCATTCTATAGTAGTCACCCTTATATCAATATATTGGCAAATATTCTTGATATATGTATATAGTATGATAAAAGTTGTATTGCAAAGGGGGAATGGCAGGATCACTGTTCATTAACTTTCCAGCAATATATATCACAAACTAGTTTGCAGTTGACAGTGAAAACATATCTTGACTCCACATTCTCTGCTACATGTGCTGCAGCTGTTCTCACCACATGTTCCCTTCATTCATATCTGTGCATCCTATCAAGAGGGCAAGCTGTACTATGTGGGACCCAAGAAAGAAGAAAAGAGGGAGGTGGTGATTGAGGCTGAGAGGAAGAGGCAGATTTTTCTCGACTGTCACTTCAATGACATCGGCCATCACCTGGGCCAAAAGAAGACTGTCCACAGGATCCAGAGCAAGTACTACTGGCTGGGGATCATCAAGGACGTAGTGGACTGGGTACATCCATTTTTACTTGTCTGGTGTTGTGCTAACATCAGTGGAACATGATGATAACAATGTGTGACATTTGTGACAACTGTTTCAGATTAAAGTGTGTGAGACCTGTCAGCACACGGAGAGAAATAAAAACCTGGCGAGGACGGTTCGGCCCATAAAAGTGGATGCACCTTGGGATATTGTCGGGATTGACATTATAGGTTTGTGCATTAGTTCATTTCATCAATGAATGTTCAATTATTTCTGCAGGATGATTTCTTTGATAAGCTGTTTTGTGTTTTTCTTTTTCTTCATCAGGCCCTTTCCCAGAGACCCAGCAAGGCAACAAAAGTGTTACAGTTGTCATTGATTACTTCAGTAAATGGCCAGAGGCTTTTCCAGTGCAGAAGACAGACGCTCTCTCAGTTGCAAGATGCATCTCGAAATGCATATACAGGTAAGTTCACCTCACAGTATATAAGTTAATGATTTCACAACCAAATTAGTAAGAATTGATTACCTACAGTGAGCATAAGTAAAGACATTCGCTACATCATTAACATATTTTAACCTGAAGGTGTCGTTCTCTGTTTCATCAGGTTCGGTGCCCCTAAAAGGATAGTGTGCACGCAGAACACTGACTTCTGTGATGAGGTGGGACAATGCCAACAAAGTTACATTAAATAAAGTTATAGTTGGTCAGTTTTGTCAGTGCGGATGATGGTGTTTTCTAGGTGACAAAGCTGCTCTGTGAAAGGTGGAGCATCGTGCAGAGGGTTTCTCCTCTGGACCAGCCTCAGCTCAACCCGCTCCATGACTGCACGAGCCCGTTGCTAAAGGAAGCCATAGTGCAGATGGTAACAGAGAAGCAGGCGCAGTGGGATGACTTCCTAGACCCTGTGCTGTTTCTCTTCAGGACGTCCACAAACCCAACGACCAAGTTCACCCCTTACTCTCTCATGTTTAACAGGAAAGCCAATTTATCAAACGAGGTAAGCCTGCTACAGTACGGCATTTCTAACAGTATGGGTTGTTTTCTGCTTATTTAATTTCCTTTTTTGTCATCTAGACCACACTGAACCTGCTGAATTATGAAGAACCAGATCAAGACATGTATTCCACAAAGGAGAAGGCCTCTACTTATATGACCATAATGCAGGAGCAACAGAACTCTGTTAAGCAGCTGGTAATTCAAATTATCTTATCTTTCATCAATGGAAATAGACTCTGCTGTTGAAGCATCTTTGAATGCAGATCGGGAATGGCTGTTCTTACAATTTCTTCTTTAAATGGTTTTATAACAGATTCTTCAGATCTCTGCGATTGGAGAGAAACAATGTTAGCTCTCAGTGGAGTCCAGAGTCCGGACTCAGAGTCTGTTAATTTTTTTCTAATACGCCTACAGGTCGCAATTAACAGTAGACCTGATACAATGCAATAAAATAAAAAGCTACCTCTGGTTAGTGACTGGTTCCTGCCTTTTAGTTACGTTGTGTATGTTTTGATTTCCCCCACACCTGCTGTCTGACATGAAACATGGTGTGTTGGAAAGAGAAGCTCCTCACCAATTGTTAACACCAGTATTACCTACATTTTGTGTTATATGGCAGCAAACTAGCTGACAAAATATTCTCAAATACGGACATTTAAAGATTTAGGAAGGTAACTTTATAAACTGGCTGTGTATAACACATGGTGTACAGATTAACTGTTGTGTTTACACTTGTGTTCTTTTAACATTGTCTCTGTTGTGTGTGCTTCGATTGCAGGTGATAGCCAACATGAATGCTGCCTACAAACAAGAGAAGAAGAAGAACGCCAAGCGCAGAGCGCACAACGTGCCCTCTGTGACCTTTAAAATCGCAGATCCATTGTTTTCTGCAGGAGACTCGCCCTCCCCCAAAAAAGTGAAAGAGAGTTTGTATTTGTCGTTTCCTGTTGAGACGGTGCTGGCCACCGAGCAAAGCAGCTCAGAAGACATAAAGACAGAGTTAGCGTATCACTTGTCTGAGTCTGACGTCCACTGAGGAGGACATCTTAGGTGATGAAGATACGTTGGTGGAGTGCGACTGCATGTTGTCATGACCTGTTCCAAGTGTTGGAGAGAAGACTGCAATCCAGATTTTGGTGAAATGAGTGTGATGATCAGTCCTTTTATCACTCACATTAGCTGAAGGTGCTGGTGTGGGTTGTTTCTCTAAACCTCTCAAAAACAGAGTCCAGTGGCCAAAGACTGCAGTAATCACTGGCCCGCATGTGCTGTTTTCCTCCCCATGTCCCCACAGAAAAGTATTGCTTCCCATGAAAATTATTTTAACTTATTGTTTAACTTTGTCATACAAAAGATTTTTAAGCTGTAAAATACTTTGACATAAATGTATTGTTTCATACTTGTAGCTTTCATGTGTTGTTATTTTTCTTCAGAATTCATTTCAAGTTCAAACCTCAAAAGCTGAATTACTACAATAATACACTCACCGGCCACTTTATTAGGTACACCTTGCTAGTACTGGGTTGGACCCCCTTTTGCCTTCAGAACTGCCTTAATCCTTCGTGGCATAGATTCAACAAGGTACTGGAAACATTCCTCAGAGATTTTGCTCCATATTGACATGATAGCAACACGCAGTTGCTGCAGATTTGTCGGCTGCACATCCATGATGCGAAAAGTGGTCCATTGAATTGAGATCTGGTGACTGTGGAGGCCATTAGAGTACAGTGAGCTCATTGTCATGTTCAAGAAACCAGTCTGAGATGATTCACGCTTTATGACATGGTGCGTTATCCTGCTGGAAGTAGCCATCAGAAGACACTGTGGTCATAAAGGGATAGACATGGTCAGCAACAATACTCAGGTAGGCTGTGGCATTGACACGATGCTCAATTGGTACTAAGGGGCCCAAAGTGTGCCAAGAAAATATCCCCCACACCATTACACCACCACCACCAGTCTGAACCGTTGATACAAGGCAGGATGGATCCATGCTTTCATGTTGTTGATGCCAAATTCTGACCCTACGATCCGAATGTCGCAGCAGAAATCGAGACTCATCAGACCAGACAACGTTTTCCAATCTTTTGTTGTCCAATTTTCCTGTGCGAATTGTAGCCTCAGGTTCCTGTTCTTAGCTGACAGGAGCGGCACCCGGTGTGGTCGTCTGCTGCTGTAGCCCATCCGCCTCAAGGTTCGACGTGTTGAGCGTTCAGAGATGCTATTCTGCATACCTCGGTTGTAACGAGTGGTTATTTGAGTTATTGTTGCCTTTCTATCAGCTCCAACCAGTCTGGCCATTCTCCTCTGACCTCTGGCATCAACAAGGCGTTTGCGTCCACAGAACTGCCGCTCACTGGATATTTTCTCTTTTTCGGACCATTCTCTGTAAACCCTACAGATGGTTGTGCATGAAAATCCCAGTAGATCAACAGTTTCTGAAATACTCAGACCAGCCCGTCTGGCACCAACAACCATGCCACGTTCAAGGTCACTTAAATCACCTTTCTTCCCCATTCTGAGGCTCAGTTTAAACTGCAGCAGATTGTCCTGACCATGTCTACATGCCTAAATGCATTGAGTTGCTGCCATGTGATTGGCTGATTAGCAATTTGCGTTAATGAGCAGCTGGACAGGTGTACCTAATAAAGTGGCCGGTGAGTGTATGGTAACTTGCCCATCTACTGTATTTTTTTTTTTAAAGGAGTTTACAATAACCAAAAGAACAAGTAACAAACTGCAAAAAACATTTCTTTAGAAATATTTTAGTTTGACGTAATGATACTTACACAACCAGTAACAAAGTACTGATAAAGTGCTTGGCAGGTTCATTTAGTAACATTTTTCTTGGGGTAGTTGTATTGGCACAAATTTCAAAAAATAAATCAAAGTGGAGTTCAATGCAAACCAGTAACAAAGTGTTTATGAAGTGCCTGGAACATTTGTTTAGTGACATTTCTTTGTAAGGCAGTGATACCAGCACGAATATAAAAGTGCACATGGTTCTTCATCCTCAAGGAACAGGACATGTTGAATGTCCCAGGAAATTACCAAATATGGTCACTTGCCCCATAAAGGTTTCTTTAAAAAAAAAAAACAAAACCCTTTATTTACATACTAAGGTAAAAAGAAAAACTGATTGTACCAGAGGATTAAAAAGAAACAGAAACGGAGTACCGACAATATAGAATACAAATCAAACATAGAAAACAAAAACAAAAGCAAACCTAACAAATAAAGGGATATAGCATACCATTCAATACCGTTGTCAATCTTTACAATACTTATCGAAAACAGAATCAGTTTTAAGTGCCTGCTTGCTCTTAAGGCCTTTAATAGTTGTGCAATACTATTTCAGTTCATGCAAAAAAAATTCAAAACTTGGTTTGGATTTTGAATGTGAAATTTCCCTAGAAAAACAAGACTGTACAAAAAAAGTAAAGTCTTTCTCTTTCTCCTTGTATTGAATTTTTTTTTTAATTCCCTTTTCTTTTAGGTTGATTGCTTGTCCAGTTCTTCTGTTGATGTAATTCTGAACATCCATCCAGAATATTGTAGTGTGTACACAATGATAAAACAGATGGCAAATTGTTTCTTCCTCATTCCCACAAAAAACACAAGAATATTTGATAATGTATCGATCTTAAACCTCTCTAGAGTTTTCTTTGCTGGATATATTTTATGCATTATTTTAAAAGAGGCCTCTTTAACTTTATTATTCAGACAGAATTTATCACCAACGAGCCACGCTTTTTTCCAGTCAATTCCACCATAGAGTGAGGTCCAAAAGAATTTGCTGAGGGCACAGTTACAGTATGCAAGAGATTTCTGGTGAATTTATTCGAGCACATATTCTTAGTAATGTCATTTACTCCGAGGAGCAAAACCACTGCTTCGTAGTGGAACAGTCATAGAGATGGTACTTGTAGAACCCCATAAAGCAGGGGTGTCAAACTCTGGCCCGCTTTGTAATTATATTTGGCCCGCGAGACAATACCAAATGACTACTAGAGCTGTTGTTGTTTTGGCACATCAATCAGGACAGGACCCAGAAACTCCCTCTCCTCTGTGACAGTAGGCATAGCGACTTCACACTACAACTGTCACTGTGCCATTGATGTGTTTTTTTATTAATAATTTGATTTTGCATGTCTCCACTATTAAGTTATATATAATGTATGGTAATAAGCGTTGCTTGTTCCATATTCAATGTTAAAACAAATTTTGTTTCGGTCCATATTAAAAGGTTCATTTGTTCAATGTTGGCCCGCGACGTTGTTCAGGTTTTAAATTTTGGCCCACTGTGTTTTTGAGATTGACACCCCTGCCATAAAGGGTTAAACTGCAGCTCTTGAACGCCTCCCTGATCCAGCTGTGGGAGGAGCCACGCTGCGGTCACTTCCGCAACAACAGTTGTGCGACAGAGAGGTGAGAAGAAAGAGGTGTCACTCTGTCCACTATCTGTGACGTAGAACCGCTGCTGTCTGAGCTCGCGGGGGTTTCTGGCTGTTCCACCTTCATTGACACCTAGTCTGAATCTCCGGTAATATAGACGATCTTTGATACCGGTGTCCGCTTCACGGTTCTTCTCCTTTAACCTAAGTAAACAGTTTGAGACGAGGGTGTCTTCTCGTAGCGAGTGCAGCATTTAGGCTGCTGTGTGTTTTATTCCTAACGGAGGACATAACACAACAGTGAGTGATTTCATGCTCCTGCGGACACCTGACTGGACAGGGAGGTACTGAGCCAACATGGCATCGTTTGTAACCTGACGCAACGAAGCTCACGGTGTGCTAGGAGCTAATTTGCATAGCTAGCTAACAATGTAGTTGTAAATTTATAGGACTGATGTTGTATCCTCACAGGACAATCATTTACGGTTAAGTGGCATATTTTATTTTAGTTGATACTGTACAACTACTTCGTTTTTGCTTGTAGCTACGGCAAAACAAAACCCAAACTTTGTCCCATTTATCTTAAAATGTACTTTTTTTTTCTTTTTTCAGGATTTGTTACCGTAATTAGCAATATATTAAATAACATCATTTAAGTTCGGGTGACATTCCCTACATTTAGTCTTGTTAACCACTTAAAGTTGTATATTATCTGGGACAGTTAAACTGATCATTGGAATAAATCCTCATCATGGGAATCAAAGTAGCTGTGAGCTGCACTGTGTTATACATCCTACTGGATGTTGTCGTCTCCACTCTTCTCTACACACATGGATCACACTTGAGCATCTTCAGAAATGAGGCCCTGAATTTTAACATCCTCGAGTCTGCGTTGGACCTGTGGGGGACTGTGCTGCTCCGAGCCTGCCTCCTGCTGGGAGCCTCCATAGGGGTGTCGTGGAACAAGGTGGATGGCCCTGAGAGGGTTGCTAAATTCACCTCCCTCATTGTCCTCGTCTCCCTGATCATCATTACCTACGCCCTGACCAAGCTGCTGATGCTGACTGAGCTGCAGCCTCTGACCCACCAGCCCTGGATCCTAAGCCTGATATGTTGGACTTGCGTCTCCTCTCTGGGTGTCATGCTGCTGTGGGGGTGGCTGGGGAAGGAGTCCAACTCTGTGAGCACCAGCAGCAGCAGCAGTAGAGGAGGAGGAGGAAGGGGCTCTGAGGACACTGAGAAGTTGGTGGAGACAGCTGGTGGGGAGGAGCAGGAGGTTGGGGGTGAGAGGAAGAAGAAGGAGGAGGAGAAGGAGAACACCAACTCTGGGGCCACCCTGGGACGCCTGCTGACCTACTGCAAAAAGGATGGTGGTCTGCTCGCTGTAGCTGTCCTCTTCCTCCTCATCTCTGCAGTGTGTGAGTACCCTTCACATGATGACGTCACACTTTTTACTCTTGTCTGTTACAAAGGATTGCACCACTGATGTGCAATACTTACTGTTTCTATGGTGATTGTGTTTGCTTGCTGAATCTGTAGGTTGTGACCATGCTTTTTATGCCTGATTACACAACACTTTGTCACCAAGAGCCTCAAAATGTTTAAAATAGAAGGGCCTTGTTTTTCTCATATTCCAAGCCATAATGAATAAAACATTACAGAGTTGAAGGCACCATGTGCAAACATATAGTATCACAGTCAGGGGAGTTTATGAGTGTAAGACATGTTAAATATTAACTCATGCAGGGTTTATGCAGGTACTGAAATGTGTTTAAAACCGCTGACCTCTGCTCCTGATAATAAGGCCTTAGATGGTAATTACTAACATAAATTAAACAAAGACTTATTTCAAATGATTACTTTTTAAAACTGATTTACACAAATCAGTGCCTGAGACCAGGCATGGACTCATTATGAAACAGTGAACCCCTGGACAAAGACTAATAAAAGGCCTCCTGACTCTCTTCATATAGCCATCCATCCATTATCTACACACCGCTTAATCCTCATTAGGGTGGCAGGGGGGCTGGTGTCTATCCCAGCTGACTTAGGGTGAAGGCAGGGGACACCCTGGACAGGTCACCAGTCTATCACAGGGCTACACTTAGAGACAGACAACCAAGCACACTCACATTCACACCTACAGACAATTTAGAATCACCAGTTAACCTCAACATATTTTTGGACTGTGTGGGAGGAAGCCGGAGAACCTGGAGAGAACCCACGCTGCACGGGGAGAACATGCAAACTCCACACAGAAAGATCCCAGCTGTCCTCACTGTGACGCGAACCGGTGACCTTCTTGCTGCGAGGCGACGGTGCTAACCACCGAGACACCTTGCAGCCCCTCTCTTCATGTATGACTACAAAACATTTTTTTTTGCGCATCTTTCGAGAAGCCTTTTGTATTTTTGGGGTGTCTCTCTGAGATAGTTTTGCATTTCTTTGTAGTCTTTTACTTCAGCTCTGTGACTGTAACACAAGGAACGTGAACAGTTACGCCATACAGAGGGTTCAGTGGACACATTTTTTATTATTCTGCCAATTATTTTATCAGTTTATCATATTATGTTGTGTTTACTACCACAGAAGACAAAGAAAACTCACAAATCCTATTAACTGAAAAGAACCTACATCTAATTCCTCATTTTTATGGTATTTTTACTCAATTTCTGAAATGAAAGAAATGTCTTAATTGTTGTCCACATTATAACTTAGCACCATGTCTGTGGCTGAATCAGATCCACTAAGACCCCAAAATATGTGGACAGCATTACCATTAGTCCTAACAGTTCTCTCTTTTTGCCTCCAGGTGAAGCCTTCATTCCATTCTACTATGGCAGGGCTATAGACAGCATTGTGGTTCACCAAAGCATGGCGTATTTTGCCAAACCTTTAATCACTCTGGCGACACTGGCCTTAGCCAGGTGAGTATCTACTGAATCTGTCTGAAGGTGTTGCACAAAATGTAGAGCTTCATCTCTGAGATCCTTTGTACATTTTCTAAAGGAAAGAAGTGAGGGTAGCTATAATTACAGCTCAAAATAAGTTAACAGACATTTGTTAATATGAAAGTGTTGCAAAGTAGCACTCTGTTTAATTTATTGTACTGTTGATGTTTATTTTTATTTTTATTTTGACTATTTATTCGACAATAGAGCTGTCACTATGTCACTACACAATTATCACTTTTTGAAGAACTCACAATAATGATAATACGATCCACTGAAAACTGGAAAAAACAACAACAATACTTTCAGTTAAATTCCTCTTTAACTTTGTTTATTGTGTTTTTTTTCTGTTTGTAAATGAGTCTAGCTCACAACAGGTGAGTGTAGGAAGGTGGTAAGAGTCTGTAACTGTAACATTAACTGTACCGTGTGTTGTTTCTGTGTTGGGCTGCCAACTGTATGGTTCCTGTCACTGAGTTATTTATGATGTTAACATATGTGTATTGTCAACATGATGTCTACATCTTGTTGTTTAAATGTGACGATTCTGGTCAACACCTTTGCGTTGTGACACTCCTTTGAGACAGAGAAAGGAGGACTTAGGAGAGGACTGGACTTGTCCAGCAACATCTGCAAAAGCTGCTCGACTTGTTTTGAGGATTCCACGTGTCGCATGTACCAAACCATGAAAAAGATTTACGGCTGTTTCTTTCTCCTCAGCTCAATCGCAATGGGCGTGCGAGGTGGAGTCTTCACCCTGACATTTGCGAGATTAAACCTTCGGCTCAGGAACCATCTCTTCAGAACTCTGATGAAGCAGGAAATTGCCTTCTTTGATGACAACCACACAGGTAATGTATTCGCAGCATTTGCTAACAAGCCCGTCTGTCCACCTGCATTTACTGAGTCCTCCTCCCGTCTCATGTTCTTGTAATGTGATTGGCTGCCTATGTTTCCCTGCAGGTGACATCATTTCACGCCTGTCAGCTGATACCACCCAGGTGAGCGACCTCATCTCTGTAAATGTCAACATCTTCCTGCGGAGCGTCATCAAGGGCATTGGCTTCTTCATCTTCATGTTTGGGATGTCCTGGAAGCTCACTATGGTGGCCGTCATGGGATTCCCCTTCATCGCACTCGTCTCAAGACTTTACGGCGAATACTACAAGGTAAAGTAGTTTTATTTCTGCATTGAGCATTTATTTTTATACAAGAAGTAGTACTGTCAAGTCTTAACCTCGATATGTAAGTGCATAGTGTCATTCTTTTTCTTTTATTGGAAAGCACTTTGACTTAATGTCTGTTCTTTTAAATGTGTTATGTAAATAACACTTGACTTGACTGATATTACACTTCAGTTGTTGAGCAGCAACACATACACTGATGTAAATCTAATATGTATTCTGCAGAAGAGAGTGTACCAACACACCATTTACCAGGTCAATGATAAAAAAAGAATGATTTGGTTGAATTCAGAACTTGCTTCTTTTTTTTTTTTTTAGAGGTGATGATTGCGTGATAATTTTCAGAGAATTTGATGTGTACATTAGGACACACTGTTGTTTGCAGAGCACATGGGAATTAAAATTTCTGCTTGTTTTGACAGTTAGTAAGATAAGATTTTTCTTCTTCCTGAATGTGATTGATTCAGATTGTAGCTGTGGCGCTAAAACTGGCATTGTGCATTGAAGTGTTGGTAAAAAATAGATATACAGTGCCGCCCGTTTATCATCATACTCTCGGTCCAGGATGGAATTATGACTATATCCGGGATATAGAATAGAATAGAATACAAATACTTTATTTATCCCAGACCTGAGAAATTTATTTATATTCCAGTAAGCGGGCAACATGTCTGCAAAGATTGAGCACTGAGAAAATTGTGTCTGTGTGACGAAAAACGGGGGTTTATACATATAGCCAAAATGGGAATGTTTTCACAAGATCAAAGGGACAGTTTATTCAAATGGAGCTTTATGGTTTTGCTTCAGGGAAATTTCACCTTTGTCAGTACGCGAAGCCACCCCATCAATAAAAGTTATTTCCTTCAATCAGAGGGTATATAGAGGACTAACTCTTTATGATTAGATAGCTGAGCAGTTAAGTTATGAGTCACGACATGCTCTGCTCTTTGATGTGCCCTAATTAATGTCAGACAGTGTGTGAACAACTCAGTGAAGCAGATCTCAGGTGAGCAGGTAATTGACAAACAAACAAACACGTTGAGTTCCACAGCTGACAAGGGTGGGATAATCTGCCATGCATGTCTGACGCTCGGCCCGTGAGCTGTAACGACCATGACTTTAAACGGGCAAAAGTTATTCCTGGAATCCATTTCGGGGAGTTTCGTTATGACAAAAACCGGGATTATTCTATGACAACAAACGGGCTGTTGTACTATAGGTTGTATAGGAAATGATTCTGGATATTTTATGATTACAAATGAGATATTCTATAAAGCGGTATGACATTAAGTGTACTGTATTTGAAATAGACTAAAAATAAAGTAACATATATACATTTTCAGAAACTGAGCAAAGAGGTGCAAACAACGCTTGCAGAGGCCAATAAAGTTGCAGAAGAAACCATCTCATCCATGAGGACAGTGCGGAGCTTTGCTAATGAGAATGGGGAGTCTGACACCTACTATGCCAAGCTCTTACTCATGTTCCAGCTCAACAAAAAACAAGCCCTGGCCTACGCCTGCTACGTGTGGTCCAGTTTTGTAGGTACCAGCATCTGGAAATATGACCTAATTCTTTGTTTTATCAAAATTGTTTATGTATTGATATCTGTCTGTTACAGCATACGCGTGAGTAGAACTGTGTGTGTTTTCCAGATCTCAGAGCTTGCTCTAGAGGTTGCTATTCTCTACTATGGAGGTCACCTTGTGGTTACGGGGCAGATGAGCAGCGGTGCTTTGCTATCTTTTTTCATCTACATGCTCGAAATGGGAGAATGTCTCGAGGTATGTTATCTTTTATTTCATCTGTTGTTGTTTTTTTCTTTGTTGTTGTTTTATAGCTGCATGAAATCAGGGCAGCAAACATGAGGCAGCAAACCCACATCTTGTTTACTTACAGAACATTGCATCAGTGTACACGGGCCTCATGCAGGGAGTTGGAGCTGCTGAGAAGGTTTTTGAGTATCTGGATAGGAAACCTGAACACCCAGCTGATGGCACAGAGGCTCCAGACACATGCACCGGTCTGGTTGAGTTTAAAGACATCACGTTTGCCTACCCAACCCGTCCTGAGACTGATATTCTTAAGGTTCGTTCTGACGGATGTTGCTCCTTCACTGTGTTAAGAAACCTTGTAGAACTAATTACACCTCGCCTAAGTGGTGTGTGTAACTGTAACATGTTAGCAACAATATTTGGCCCATTATAGCCTTTTAAATAAAAATTAGTCTTCATCTTAAACAACTATACAAGGGTTGCATCATCAGGTGGAACTACAGTTTTACATTTTTTGAGATATTTGAAAATAACAATGCTGATATATAGAGGTAATTAGATAGTAACTGTGAATATTTTGGGTTTTAGTAACATAAATCCCTAAATATTAACAGCCACTGAGCCTTGAAACCCTCTTCTTTTGATTAGATGAAAATCTGTTGAAAGAAAATCACCCTTATGAACTGGTTCCTTTTTGCAGGGAGTGTCATTTACTTTGCGACCTGGAGAGGTCACTGCTCTGGTGGGACCTTCAGGCAGCGGAAAGAGCTCCTGTGTGAGTCTGCTGGAAAATTTCTACCTTCCTCAGCAAGGCCAAGTGCTGCTTGATGGAAAGCCTGTTCACACTTTTCAGCATGACTACCTCCACTCCAAGGTCAGTCGATATACTCTACTCTACACTCAGAACAGGGAAGAGAATAAAGACTGCTGTAATTTTTTTTGTCTGTCTTATTGTCAACAAATCTTATGAAAACACTAGAACTAATGATGTTTTAGCTCATCTCGCAGTTTTTTATTTTTATTTTTTTTTAATTTTTGTTTTTTTTTATATCCAAGCCTGTTAATCTCTGCTGAATATGTTGAATTTAAAATCCGGAGGTGATGTGTTTTGTTGGACAACAATGGAGCTCGAGGGCACATGCGTGTATTATATATCAGGCTTTGGATACACAATGGTTGTTTCAAAATGAAGTCCTTGTCTTAACCTTCCATTTGTTATTTTCAAGCAGCAACCTCTTGGGCTAAAAAATGAAGCAAATGCTTAAGTGCCAATAACGGTGCAGCTCCTAGAATGACCACTTGAGGGTATCTCCACATGTGACTCAGTCCCCACAGACCTGTCATGTTAAATTGTCCAACTTTACAGTAGAAATAAATATGTTTACCAGGTACAGAGCTGGTATGCAGTTTTGGCCTCTATTGCTATTTTCTTCTTCACAACAACTGTATGCAGATTCATTTTTATTTAACTCAACTGTTTACGTTGTATTATGACTTAAAGTTGTGCATAGTTAAGGCCGTGACTGTCTGTCACAGGACATTGCATGGCCAAGACACATTGCATGGCCCCTCAGCTCCACTTATGTTCCACCTCACTCATTGTTGGATTAGCTGGGAGTTAGGAAGAGTCAGGTACTTGCATTGTGATGCCACAGAGGGTTTGCATATCTTTAAATACAGTCAGTTGCTTTTTTGTATCTGCAGGTGGCTCTTGTGGGCCAAGAGCCTGTGCTGTTTGCCCGGACAGTTGAGGAGAACATCTCATATGGCCTGACCGGCGCCCCCATCGAAGCTGTGATGCAGGCTGCCACCAAGGCTAACGCTCACGATTTTATCACCACTCTCCCGAAAGGCTATGAGACAAGTGAGTCTTAAATCTGTTTAGTCTGTTTACTGTGTACTGTATTAATAACATAAATGTTTTTGGATGAAAACTGCTATTTTAGGTCAATAAATGTTATTTGCACCAACTTATATTATACAGCACTTTCCCTAACACAGTTGTAATTAAGCAGAAGACTAATGCAAGACTACTGCATTACAAATCAGAGTGTAACCTTCTAAAAATAAATAATATTGATGAGAACATGGCAATTTATTGTTTTGCTGTACCATACAAACTATTTTAGTGCTGTATTTTCATCGCTGCAATATGAACATGCACAATGAACGTAATGCAAAAAAACTGTTTAAAATGCAAAGAAAAAGAAGAAATATTTTATTAGCATGCAAACATATGTCCTATTAAAATTCCCAGAAGTCCCAGTAGCTGTCAGCTCCCCTCAGAAATACCGGCGTCAATTTGGTGTGGAGGAAGAAAGAGTGAAGGCATCGAGGCGTTTTTGTTGAGTTAAGCAGAAAATAGGTGTGCAAGGGAAAATAAACCTTAATTTCTTATTTACAGTGTCCTATTTAAATTAATGTTTTGTTTAATTGATTGGGTATTCATGTGCAATTTATTTATTTATTGCAAGTCATATTGTCACCATAAAATAGACCAATGTTATCACACGTCGTAGCTCATATTGTACACGCCTATACCATTTACTGCTAGCAGGACAAAGGTATTGAGTCCCAACTTCAGTTTATATAAATTATAACTGTGTTTCAAAAGCAGTGTATATGTAAAGTTGGTATACATATTTTCTCGACTGAAAAAAACATGATTTTTCTGTTTTCCTGTTTCCCTCTAGTAAGGGGTCTTTGTTACATGTGATCCTCTCTTACTACACTAAAATCTAGTTTAAAATGCCAACCACATCTTGTTATTAAAAGGAAATGGAACTTGCTGCCATCTGTGCTTCATTAGGATGAAGTTATCCGGATTAATTAATAGGACCTTTTTTTTCACCTAAGGTGTTGGAGAGAAGGGCACCCAGTTGTCAGGAGGGCAGAAACAACGGGTGGCCATTGCAAGAGCTCTCATCCGCCAGCCACGTGTTCTTATCCTGGACGAGGCAACTAGTGCTCTGGATGCAGAGAGTGAACACATTGTAAGTAAACTACTGTATTTATCCCAAGCTCAATGACAGCTGGTGTACAAGAGCTGTTGAATGCAGTGCACTCCTGTTATATAGCCCTGCCATAAATGCGGCATTACTGAGTAATATAATGTGTCAGCGTGGTGTTGATTCATTGTGTACTGTGAATCTGTGCCATATCAGGTTCAGCAGGCTCTGAACAACATCATGAAGGAGCACACAGTGTTGGTGATCGCCCACCGGCTGAGCACAGTGGAGAAGGCAGATAACATCATTGTGATTGACAAGGGCTGCTTGGCTGAACAGGGCACTCACAGTCAGCTGATGGCCAGTGGTGGGCTCTACTGCAAGCTGGTGCAGAGGCAGGTCCTGGGCATCGAGACGGGGGACGAGGTCCTGAACCCTCCTGAAAATGTCAGGTGGAAGTCTGATGGAGGACGCCAGCGGCGAAAACGAAGCAGCAGCAGCAGCGCCAGCGAGTCTGAGTTCAATCCGCGCTACTGAGAATGAACTGCAGTGTGTGGAATTAGTGGAGTAAAGTGTGATTTAAAAAACAGAAATAAGACAACAAAGTACTTATAATGCTGAACTGAAAATCAGAATCTCAATATATGTTCATGAGGAATCTGGTCATAACAGGCTGTCTACTTCTACAGGCAGTGAGTAGCAACATTAGATTAAAAACACAGAGTTGAATGTATTAACACATATCATATATGTGTTTTCAATGGCATTGCCACTGAAAATAAAACTTGAATGAAAGGTCAGTATGACCACTAGCTGAGCTTTAAGAATCCCCAGTATGTTGCAGCTGATGCACAGAAGAAGACTGTTTTTAATTTTTACTGCCTCATTATCACACTCCAGCCAGATATATTCATCTTTTTTATTACAGGTCTCTTCAAGATTGATTTTAGATTTGAAACTGAATTTACCGTCGCATGTGTGTAAATGTTGGTGCTTCATTTCAAGTTTTCAATTGCATTGTTTTAGTTTCACAAGTAAGCAATGTAATGAGTAGGATGGGATGCATTAAGATCTGTGATAATCAGTGTCCCAGATTAATCAAACAGTGTCACTACAGATATGTCATGTAATTATTGTAAATGAAACATATATGCAATGAACACTGTACAAAATCAGCTGCCTGTTTTACCTCATGAATACTGAATGTTAAGTTAATGCAGTATGCTACATTAAATGTCTTCTGGTAAAACCCACCTTCAGGTTTCAACAAGTCACTATAGGGTCGCCAGACTGGATCACAGAACGGGTCATATTTAGGTTGTGTTTTGTCTGATATCACAATTGTTGTCTTTCCTGATCATGTTCATCACGACTACAGCAAAATCTTAAATAATATGTGGATTAATTAACAGAACAGTATACTGCAACTATTTTTCTAATTAATACATTTTTTGGTTGTAGCTTGTCAGACATTAAAAATAGCTGCTCTTCTCAGTGGCCTGTTGGTTGGTTACAACTGGAAATCTGCATTTTACATTATGTGACATTTGACAGTTTAAAAGCCTAACCGATTAAATTATCTAACTGACAAAGTTACTGTCAGATGAATTAAATATTGAGGGGGATGTAGTCTTGCATAGCCAGGCTGACCTCCACACTGATGGGTAAGTGATGCAGAGTCCCCCTGGAATCAATGCCCTTGATAATGTCAGAATATGCACATCTACAGACACTTTGATTTATCTTAACTGTCTTGAAAATATAAAGGCCTGAGCAGATTTTTTTTT